>NW_009951918.1:634878-695979 GCF_000747805.2 Chaetura pelagica | reverse complement strand
CGCTTTGTGTGGGTATGGAGGTAGCGGAATTGGTACCAATGAGGAGAAAGTAATTTGAGGCCTGTTGCTTCTTTGAGCAGAATTCAGGTAGATAAAGGGATATGCAAAGGCAGTAAAAAAAGCTGTTCCAGATCCAGGAAAGAAAATAGGAGAAGGAAGACTGAGATCTGTGAAAGAATTAAGGGGACTTCTCTCCAACAGTATGAGTGCAGATGCCCACAGATAGTAATCACAGAATCATTATGGTTGGAAATGACCTTTAGGATCACTGAGTCAAACCATCCACCCAAGACAAGGAAAAAAAAACAAACCTCAACCAAAATAACTCCACCAAACTGACACCATAACCACCATAACTAACACCCACCATACTTGCTAGAACACGTCCTGAAGTGCCACATCTACACGATTTTTTAATACTTCCAGGGATGGTGACTCTACCACCTCCCTGGGCAAGCTGTTCCAGTGCCTGACCATTCTTTCAGTAAATAAATTATTTATAATACCCAGTGTAGCCCCTCCTCCCTCCCTCCACCCCTGCCCCAACAGGCAACTTCCTGCCCTTTCCTCTAGTCCTGTCATTATTCACTTGGGAGAAGAAGCCAGTGTCTGCCACACTACGACCTCCTTTCAGGTACTTGTAGAGAACAGTGAGGTCTCCCCTGAGCCTCTTCTCCAAACTAAACAACCACCATTCTGTCAGCCTCTCCTCACAGGTCATGTGTCCTAGACCCTTCACCAGCTGCGTTGCCCTTCTCTGGACACACTCCAACACCTCAGTGTCCTTGTAGTGAGCAGCCCAGAACTGGACACAGTGCTCCAGGTGGGGCCTTACCAGGGGCACAATCACTTACCTGCTGCTGGCCACAGTATTCCTGATGCAGGCCAGGACAGTGTTGGGTCTTCTTGGCCACCTGGGCACACTGCTGGCTCGTGTTAAGCCAGCTGTCAACCAACACCCCCAGGTCCTTTTCTGCTGGGCAGCTTTCCAGCCTCTCTTCCCCGGGCCTTGCCTGGGTTGTTGTGATCCAAGTGTAGGACCCAACACTTGGCCTTGTTGAACCTCATACAGTTGGCCTTGGCCCATCAATCCAGCCTGTCTAGATCACTCTGTAGAGCCTTTCCTTCCCTCAAGCAGATCAACACTCCTGCCCACTTTGATGTTGTCTGCAAACTTATTGAGGGTGCACTCAACCAAGATAATTGATAAAGATATTGATCAAGATGGGACCCAAAACTGAGCAATGGCAAACAAGAAGCTGACCTGTGTATCCCAGCCCACCAGCATATCAGACAGCCACTTTTGGATAACCCATTTAATTCTCCAACAGGTCCATGTCCAGAAAACCTGGTGTAGAAGAATAAAGAAGCACAGAAATGCACTCTAGTACTATATGGTATGGAGGGGAAAGGATAATAAAATTGAAGGTGTGTAATTTGTTAGAATAGCTTTGTAATGCCTGTGTAATAGTGTGAAATTGTATAATTGTATATTAGTAGCAATAGTGTGTCTCTTAGCTAATTATAATATTAGTTGATTTATTAGTTGGTAATGTTTTACTTAATAAAAATTGTCTCCGAAATCAGTTATGTCTCCATCTTGCAGTCCGAAAGGCTAGAGTTGGACTCATTAACTGAGTGACTATCAGCCAGGAGAATGAGGCAGTAGATCGAAGAACCATTTCAACATATGCCCACTAGAGGCTGCTGATGGGGTCTGGTTTTCCCAGAATTTGTCAGTGAGCATTTTCCAGGATCTGGTGAGTGTGGATCTTCTAAGAGCTGGAAAAAGGAGACTGCCAAGTAGGCAGTGCTTGGACCAAGATGGTCCAAGAAAGAAGAGAGAATATAAAATCAGGAAGATGCAATACAGTACTTAGCAGTTAGCAAAGGAATATAGCAGAACATGCAGTTGTCTTGAGACCAAAATGCAGAAAAACCATATGCAGATGGGAAAAACAGAAGGGCACAAGAGGTGGCAAGGATAACAACAGAGGAAGGATGGGGAGAAAACAGCAAGAAGATTAATATAGATCAAAGTAATGTAAAGCAGTATTGAAAGTCTTTAACAGCTAAGAAACTTGAAATCACAAACTGAAATACGTTTCCAAAGGAAATGTTAAAGTAAAGTAAATTTGTATTTTGTTTGAGATAGGATAAGACTGGTGTTTTGTCTTTTTCAAAATGTGAGGGGCAGAACCTTTTGACTCAGTGTGTCATGCTGCAGGGAAAGTGTGTGTGCTTCAGCCCTTTTTTTACCTCACACAGTGGTCTTTTCAGAGCAGTGGGTCTCTTGAGTGTGGGCAATCACACTTGTGAGCTGTGTTTAGATCCAAGTAGATAAAATGCCAAGTCTTTCAGTACTCAGCCTAAGCTGTGTTAGTGAAGCTTCATAACTGTAAAGTTGATTTATGTTAGGTTTATTTTGGTGTGACATAATAGTCACCCAGAATAGAATATCATTTACATTACTGTAGAGCTAGAATAACAATTATATTTTATATTGTTATTCTGGTTTTCCACTGGTATAACTGAGAACTGAATATGGCCCTCTTTCTGGAAATGACTAAGGGTAAAACAAAATGTAAACTAATGGAAAATATTTTAAGAATAAGAACAACATTTAACAAGAGGCCAAGTTAAGTTCCACTCCAGCACAAAGCTACATTTAGAGGCTGTTAGTGTTTGGGATGTGACAGTTGTTTTTGAAGGTGTTCTTTTTCATTTCTGTTTTATGGACTGTACTACAAAGCAATTACATGTGAGTTCTCTAGTAGCTTTTGAAGAAATTTTCAGACAGTAAACAGGCCTAGTATAGCAAGTCTCTGCTGTGGTCCCTGTACAGCTACTGCAATAGTGAGAAAGGAACAAATAGTAAATAAAAATGGATCCAGAGCAGAAATATAGTTGTGGGGGGAGTTTACTGTTTGGACAGAGCTGATGGAATGTTGTTTTATCTCACCATAAAACTGAAGTTTCCAGAAATCTTAATGCATCTTCCTGAGTTTTCAGATGTTTTGCAGCCATTTTTCCACTAGTCCATGAATTTTCTTTTCTACAAACTGATATTCAGCAGCCACTGAAGTTATTTATTTAAAGTCATTTTTCAATTTCTCCCCATATTCTTTAATTCCTGTGGCAGGAATCCATGGAAGGGTGCTGTTGTTCCCTGCTGAAGGAAGAACTTCTTTCCTTTTGCAGTCGGGACACTGCCTCACACCCCATGGATAAATTCTACCATCCTTGGTGACACCAAGAAAACCATAGTACCAGTGAGGTGCCCTGAAGAATGTTTAGTGGAGAGCAGAATAGCATACTTTGCATCTGGTGTTACTCATATCAGCCTAAATCTGATTATTTTGATGGGGTTAAGCAGAGCTGCATAAATTGTAAGTGATAGAAATCCAATAGTTTGTGCTTAATTTAATTTATAGAAAAGTCCCAACAGAAGTATGGAGAACTACATTTACACTTGTTTTCTCCTTAGGTAATTTAATCTGAGTGTTGATACCAAAGCACAGGCTTTACAGAACAACTGTAAAATGGGACTGACTCTCAGGAAATGGTCAATTGATTCTGGTTGCTTTCCTTTTAACAACTTTTTCAGCGACACGGACAGCAGGATTGAGTACACCCTCAGCAAGTTTGCTGCTGACACCAAGCTGTGTGGTGAGATGAAAACGCTGGAGGGATGCCATCCAGAGGGAGCTTGACATGATGTTGAAAACCGACAGCTTTCCCACACAAGGAGCTGGATGGCTTTTGGAGGCAGTGAACTGCATAGCAGACCAGGTGGACTTAAAATGGCTGCTGCATTTTCCCTGTCCTCTGCCTGCTGTCTTCAAAGACAAAGCCCCAGAATGATGGACAGCAGGAAAGGCAGGAAAAAGAGAAACATTGTCTTGATGCACACCTGCTGGACAATACCCAGAAGCCTCTGACATGGATACAGCCATGGGATTAGACAATTGTTTATGTAAGTGAGTGAAAGCCAGCAGGACCCTAACTGTACCAATAGATACAAAAGTATAAAACGCTGGGGCTGTCAGCCCCTCGTGCTGGTTCTTTGTCTGAAGATCAGTCACTCTGCCTGTTGGAGAAGATTGCTGCTTGCTAGTTGCTGTGTGTTAAAAGAAGGCTGTTGTGGAGGAAAATAAGATAGTCCTTGTGTGCTGGTTCCTGACAAGTGCCGTGGATAAGAAGACAACCCCTTCCCCATTAGCTAGGATCCTTCTCCCTACTGAGGATCCTGCTGCCCCAAAGAGCTGAAGGATCACCACATGTTCGTGGATGGAAACTGCTATAGGCAATCTTCTGACACAGCATACTCGGCGCTACCGCACATGATTTCAATTGTGCAGGGAGTGCAGGGTACCTGTGTGGCTTATCAAAATGTCAGAACATCTCAGGATCAGAGTGGGGGATCTTATCCCTTAAACCCTCCTCCCTACTGATCCTAGCCCATATACCTCCACACATTATGTGACCCCGCCAAGGGGAAATTGGTGTCAGGCAACCCTTCTCCTCTCCCCTCATTCTTACTAACCCCCATCCTTATACCAGTATTGCGTGGGTGAGTTGTGTCTAATAAGCATGTCCTGTTGTTGGGGTATTATTGCAAATATTTACTGCTGTTGTTGTTTTATATCTTGCCATTCCTGAACCTCTTTCCTTTAAATTTTGTCAGACTTCCTTAATAAACTGGTTTAATTAATAAACTTTAAAATCAGGAGTCAGCTGCAGTTCTTGTGGGTGTGGTGAGGGGTGGGCTGCTACTTTTCCACCTGAAAAGCCAGTGCAGAAGCTTGCCGCTCCTCTGAGAGAGGAGAAAGCAACGTGCAGATCCTCAGTCTCTTAAAAATTTCTTCCCATAAAGAAGGTGTGACATAATTTTATCCTGACAAATTGCTGTTAGTCACACAAGCTTGAGAGGTGGGCCCCTGCCAACCTCATGAAGTTCAACAGGCCAAGTGCAAGGTCCTACACCTGAGCTGGGGCAATCCCAACCACAAATACAGGTTGGGTGGAGAATGGATTGAACAGACTTGAGGAGAAGGACTTAGGGGTGTTGGATGATGAGCGTCAACATGAGCCAGCAACATGCACTTGCAGCCCAGAAAGCCAGCCATGTCCTGGGCTGCATTAAAATAAGTGTGGCCAGCAGGTCAAGGGAGATGATTCTGCTCCTCTTGCTCCATACTCGTGAGACCCCACCTGGAGTACTATGCCCGGTTCTGGAGCCCTCAACATAGGAAGGGCAGAGCTCTTGGAGTCAATCCAGAGGAAGGCCACAAAGATAATCAAAGAGCTGGAGCACCTCTGCTATGAAGATTGGCTGAGAGAGTTGAGGCTGTTCAGCCTGGGGAAAAGAATGCTCTGAGGAGAACTTAAGAGTGGCGTTCCAGAGCCTGGAGGGACCTACAGGAAAGCTGAAGTGGGACTTTTTCCTGGGGTGTGTAGTGATGGGAGAAGGGGTAATGGTTTTAAGCTGGAAGAGAGTAGATTTAGATTAGACATTAGGAAGAAATTCTTTAGTGTGAGGGTGGTGAGACACTGGCACAGGTTGCCCAGGGAAGTTGTGGATGCCCTCTCTCTGGAAGTGTTCAAGGCCAGGTTCATTGGGGATTGGAGCAACATGGTCTAGTGGAAAGTATCCCTGCCCATGCAGGGGGTTGGAACTAGATGATATTTAAGTTGTCTTTCAACCCAAACCTTTCTATGATTCTCTGATTTTCAGAATAATAACAAGACTCATGTATTCATAACCAGCAGCTGATGGGGACTATGGGTACCTATGACAGGCAGTTGAGAGTTTCTTTTGACTCTTCCTTAATCTTTAGGAAATAATAAAATACTTCAAACTGTGTGGTCAAATAAACATGTTTGTACTGAGAGTATTTAACTAAACTATCTCTTAATTTGTTTTTGTCAAACAAAATGAAAACTTACAAAAGATGCAAAGGGGATTGTCCCAGGCGCTGTTGATGCTTATAGACTGTTAGGAAAAATGAACACTTCATTCTGAAAGAAGAACAAGTTTTTCCCACTTTTCAGGGCTCACATCTCGCTGCAACACCTGGAATGTGGTGGCTGAAATAATAATTTGTATGGCTCAATACAGGAACTTCCTGCAGCAGAGTATACTGCTTCCTTCAGCTGTCTTAGGTGATGTGACCCACACATTTAGTTCTCTTCATATTCAAAAGACTGAATTCAGGCTATCGCATTAGTTACAGTAGCTTCTCATTACACCAATAAATATAAAGTCTAGAGCAGAGCAATAAGATGATTTTCAATGTTATATTTTATTAGGAATCTATAATAATTTCAAAACAAAACCTTACACACAAACACATAAAATCTTAAAAATTTGTGTGAATTCAATTTCCTATTAATATAAATGCAGGGCATCTGTTGTTGGATAAAGTGTAAGTACATTCTCTGTGTGTGTACAAACATTTATTAAAAAAAACAATACTTGTATGACAGAAAACATGGCTTCAAAGGATTTCATATAGTTCATAATGTCAGCAGCTTACACTGAATTATACTGGAACAGTAAAAGTGATTTTGTTATTGGCAAGATGATAAATATATTTGTTCAAGCAAAAGAATAAAAAGCCACAAAAAATATTCAGCAGAGTGTCAAAAGTTTCCCAGAGAGATTTGTCATCATGAATAATAATTGCACTTAACCTGCTATTACTAGTAACCAATACTGTTTTCTTTATTATTTCAAAATATTCATAGTTTCCTTAACAAAAATCCATTCTGTACCTGACATAAAACATTCATTGAATGCAGATTTAAGGTACACAATCCTGGCTTTTAATTGTGCACCTTTGCTTTCCCCTTTTTTTCTATATATCAGATACATCAGAATGGTTAAGAAAAAAAAAAAAGGCAATAAAATGAATAATCTGTGCAAAATGGGAAGCTTTCCTATAATAACTGATACCTCATGCAAAAGAGAAAACATGTATTAAAAAACAGTCTAAGAAGCCCTGAGTCAGTAATTTAATTGCAAAGGCAAGGAACATGAGTGCTCTGAGTTTTTCCTCTACATCGGTGCATATTTAAACCAGTCCAGTATTTAGTTAAAACATACTTTAAAACAGGTAGCTTGTGCAGTTTCTCACATACAAACCTTCTATGCACTTCATTCCTTTCATCAGACTGTATTTAATATTCAATTTCGTTTAAGCTGTCAGGATAGCCTGATGAAAATTGAATTTCTTCCACTTCTAGAAGAGAGGGGAAAGAAGGGGGAAATACTGTAAACATTTGTATTTTTATCACACAGAAGAATGCATACAACAGAATGTCATTACCATGCTGGTTTTAAATGAGACTGCCATAGAGTTTCTAAAAAGTGGATCCATTCAATGAGGATTCAAGGGAAGACTCACCACTTGTCTAATTACAAAAAGTACTGTGAATTGTTAAGTGTCCCCTAAGGAAACAAAGTATGTTTAAACTTACCTAAACAGGGTCCGGCCTGGAACAGAATATCATCAATAGCAGTGTCACTTCTCATGGACACACCGCGGATTGCCTCAAAAATAATCTGTCAAGGTAATACACAGCTTTTCATTAATCCCACTGGAGGAAGGACTAATCATGCAGTCTATTCCAAGATCTAGTGTCCATCTTGGAAAGAAACTTCTGTGCTCCATCAGCAGACTGATTGTCCTGGTCAGAGAATGTCAGTGTATACTATGCCGAAGGAAGCAAATTTGTTCTCACAATTTGTTAAGAAATTGACCCATATTATAGTCCATGGATAATTTTTTTCCAGTGATCTGGTGTTTCTATCCTGCTTTTCAGTCCAATTGTGTTGCTGTGTGTTGCCCCTATGCAACCACGGCTTGAGGGAAAAAAGGCCAATGGCATCCTGGGGTGCATTAGAAAGGGTGTGGTTAGTAGGTCAAGAGAGGTTCTCCTCCCCCTCTATTCTGCATTGGTGAGGCCACATCTGGAGTATTGTGTCCAGTTCTGGGCCCCTCAGTTCAAGAAGGACAGGGAACTGCTCGAAAGAGTCCAGCACAGAGCTACAAAGATGATGAAGGGAGTGGAACATCTCCCTTATGAGGAAGGGTTAAGGGAGCTGGGTCTCTTTAGCTTGGAGAAAAGGAGACTGAGGGGTGACCTCATCAACGTTTACAAATATGTAAGGGGTGAGTGTCAGGGGGACGGAGTTAGGCTTTTCTCAGTGATGACCAGTGATAGGACAAGGGGTAATGGGTGCAAATTGGAGCATAGGAGGTTCAAGGTGAATATCCGAAGAAATTTTTTTACTGTAAGAGTGACAGAGCCCTGGAACAGGCTGCCCAGGGAGGTTGTGGAGTCTCCCTCACTGGAGACATTCAAAACCCACCTGGATGCGTTCCTGTGTGATGTGCTCTGGGTGACCCTGCTCTGGCAGGGGGGTTGGACTAGATGATCTTTCGAGGTCCCTTCCAACCCCTGTGATTCTATGATTCTATGATTATGTTGTGGTCTTACTGATGAAGCTAAACTTGCTTTTCAGGGAAATGTTTCTTTTGCCCTAATTAATTTCCAGGCTTTTAAGGCAAAGTGATAAAAAAAACAACCCCACACAACATCTTTTGTTAGAGATCAGTGCAGTTTTGTGCCCAGTGCTGTCTTAAGTCAATAGCAATTTCAGCTTCCACTTTGACAGAGAGAATGAAGCAGGCTTTGTCCCTGGCAATACTGAAATGTTGGCAGTGTTGAAACGACAGGCAGAGAGCTCTGGCTTTGTATCTTCTCCCTGCCTTTTGTGCCACCTCAGAAAGACTGTGCTGCAAGAAGCGGCCATTTTATGACAGCTTAGTGGTTATGTCAAGTCTAGACAGGGCTTTAGACAGCTGAAGGAGAAGAAATTGCCAAAGTGATCTGAAGAAAAACTACCAATACTGACAAGAAATTATGGGAAAACAGCATTTAAATACTTGAAAAAATAGTTTTTCATTAATGGACTGTTTTAATACTTGCAGCCTATAATTAATTCTTTAGTAATTCCCTTTACTTATAAGAAATTACATGTTACTTCAGCTTGTTGAGGTGTCCATTCAATGCTATCTACATTCTAACATTTTAATTTTTTTTTCTACAACCCAAAACTTAGATTATAACATTTAGTTCATGTCAGTATTCAATTTTTACTGCTTTTCATTTGTTTATTCTTACCTGGTAGTTTCTGTCACTTTCATATTCTATGAGTCCCCTTAGCCATGAGATGCTTTGTTCCCCTGTCCTCCTCCACAAAGGAATCTCTTCATCATCACCTTCCTTTTTTAGATAAACACTTAATAATCCAGTCCCAGCTCCATACATGTGATAGAAGAATGTCAAGCACTGTTTTCCAGAGGTTCCTCTTAATAAGCTTGAAACTAGATATGCTCTCTGTCCATAGACCATGTTGGATGCCTCTATATACATATAGTAGCCTTAAAAAGATAAAAAAGAAAATATTAGCAAGTAAAATGCATTCTCTGAACATGTTCATTATACTCAACATTCTCATTATTTTAAAAACTATGATTGAAACTATTTTTATGAAGATTTTTATGCCGGTGACTGTTGTATGTGTGAACTGTAATGTCTTTGATATTGTGATAATTCTATCTTGTAATAATGGTAATATTTGTGAATGATAATATCAGAACACTTAAAAACTTGCTTATATCTGATTAAATATATAGCAACAGAAAGAAGTACAAAGTAGGAAAAAATCACAGCTATTCTTAAACCAGCAATGCACTTTGACAGTGCTTGATTAATTGGAATTTAGAGACAGCTACGTACATGTAGCTGAGCGTGTATAGTTTAGGCTGGTTGGAGCTGATGCTATTAAGAAAGTAAATGAATTGAAATATCTTTTAAATAATATATTAAATCAATAATATTTTTCATTCTGTGATCAAGATGTGAAGCCACAAGGTGAGAAAAACTTGTCTCTCTAGAATCCATGAATGAATGACTCCTAAGCTCTGATCTGTAGAAAAATTAACCATTAATTGGTGACAGGCAAATTAATCCCTCTCCCAGTCCATCATCAGGTTACTTCCAACTGGAGCAAACTGAAGTATGTCAGAAGACTGAGGAGCATCCCCAGGTCCCATCTGCTGTGTAGGGCAGTTGTTCCACCAGCAGGCAGTGAACTCAGATTTTGCAGCAGCTCTTCATGCAGTCCCACTGCTCCCTTTGTGTGATGTTGGAGATAACAAGCTGTTCTTCTGCCACCACAAGTCCTGGTGGTGAGATTGCCCTCAAGGTGGATTCCTAAGGATCGGTGAGGCAGAAGAAAAGCTGAAAGCAGCAAGAGCAGAAGGTGGAAACTTGGGGTGTCTCTTATGCTACTCAGAGTCCTGTTATCTACACAAACCTATGCTGAAAACATTCTGTCTAACTCAGCTTATAGTTGGGTGGTGCACAGCAGTAGAGAGAAAGCGTGAAAAGGAAGATTATCAGCTGTATGTCCATAAAGAAAAGATAATTTTGTACAGCTGAAGAATTCCCACAGCTATTTATACCAAACCTAGTGCAAGCCATTGCAAGGATGTTGATGCTCACTATACTTCAAAGTTCCTCGAATTAAAAATCTAAACCTACACCAAAATAACTTGCCTTTAGTTCTAAGATCTGAAGAATGTTACAAGTTTTTCAGAAAGAGGAGATCAGCTCTTCATTTTGTGAATTCAAATCTACATATTTCTGAGCACATCTTGCTGCAGAACATTTGTGAAATAAGGAATAAACATTGTTGTCACAGGCCAGGCTTAAAAGATTCTCTTAACTTCACCAGTTCTGAAGTGAAGCTCTATCAGCCTCAGATCTCAGAATACTTAGTGATCTGCATAAACTGAAAATAGGTCTAGCATCAATTTCTGCCTTAGAAATCAAGAAAATTTTATTAATATCCCATTCCTCTTCTGAAGCAAGAATGTCTTAAGGGTTGCTATTACTGTAAGGAGAGGGTCACTGTCCTTGAAAACCCAAGAGCTGGGATATAGAGTATTTGAAACAGGAAGAACAAAATAGCATTAGACAAACCTGAATGTTGAATCCTTTTACAGAACTGAGTTTGGTTACCTGCCAAAACAACCAGCAACTTAATTGTGATGTAGTCCTTTTGGATCTTATTTGATAGAAAAAGAAAGGTTTGCCAGAAAATACAGACATGGCTACTGCTGCCTCTTCACCCACATTTCAAAATAAAAATTCCCAAATCAACTTTAAAAGCATCTAGGAAAAATTCTCACTTATTTTAAAGCTGGTCATCTCATGTCTAGTTGATGGAGAAGAACTGGACAGCATGGGTAACAAAGACTTACAGGCAGTGTGTCATCAAATTCAATCTAATGTAATCTAATTTTTAAATGGAAAAGGGACAAGAATTTCAACATTCAATTTTGAAAGTCATCCCACAGTATAAAGGTATCATTACTGGGGAAATGTTCTTGATTTGGAGATAGTTTACATTTCCCACTCAGATAATGTAGCCAATAAAATTGGTCAGAATTTGGTCAGATTTGTATGCAGTGTTTCTTATTTCTGTTTCATAGCATAGAAGAAAAGTTTTAAGCTTTAAAACTTACTTTTATCTGAAGGCTATTCCTATTTCATAATCAGTACTGTTTAGAATTAACAGTGGAATAGCATAATTTCTCGGTGATCTGACATTACAAGCCAAAGAGAAACAATCCCATCTACTTTCTCAATTCTACATGTAGAATTTTGGCCATAGTGAACTTTCATACCCTGCTTAGGATCCAGCTGTTACAGAAATTTTATCAGGAGACAGAAAAGGGATATTTTGCTGGATGTTCATAGATCCATCTTTTTTGATAAGGAGATCAAAAACAAGACAAAGCACGTGGTATTGCATTAACTAGAAGTAAAAGAGTTTTCCAGAGAAACCTCAATTAAGCTTGCATAGAGCGTGACTTCATGTGCACAGCTGGAATAACTATGCTTGATAATGCTTAGTGAGGTTTACACTCAATCACAGTTGACACAATAATAATGGCTTTTGGTGAGGCTTTTGAGCAGGCCAACTTTTGTAGTCCAGCTAAAATTTTTTAAAGACTGGGTAGTTGGCTACTGTGAATAAGCCAGTCTGCCTGCAACTGACTTTGTAACTCATAGAATCATAGAATCATGGAATCATTAAGGTTGGAAAAGACCTTCAAGATCATCTAGTTTAACCATCAGCCCTACACCTCCATGACCACTAAAGCATCTCCCAAAGTGCCACATCTACCCGTTTTTTTAACACCTACAAGGATGGTGCATCCACCACCTCCCTGGGCAGCCTGTTCCAATGCCCCACCACTCTTTCTGTGAATAATTTTTTCCTAATATCCAATCTGAAGCACACCTGGCACAACTTGACCCCATTTCCTATTGTCCTATCACTAGTCATTAGAGAGGCCAAAACCTGCCTGACTACAACCTACTTTCTGCCTCTTCTCCAAACTAAACTATCATAGTTTTCTCAACCTCTCCTTGTAAGACCTGTTCTCCAGACCCCTAATCAGCCTCATTGCCCTTCTCTGCACCCTCCCCAGCACCTCGATGCCCTTCTTATACTGCAGTGCCCAAAACTGCACACAGTGCTTGAGGTGTGGCCTCACCAAGGCTGAGTACAGGGGTAAGATCACCAACAAATTCCAAACACTGTGGAGGAGGGAAAATCCAAGGGCTCACAAGGCCTTTTTAAACCTATTTAAGCGTTTACGTTCAGAAGCCTCAGGACAGTTTCATCCATGATTCTGAAGTCAATGGAGTCGATACTGAGGTCCTGTTCTGCAGGAACAGGAGTACCCAAGGCAGTGACACAGTAATTTCCAAAAGTCACCAGGTACTGACCCTGGTGTGGGGCCAATGCTGATGCAGGTTTCTGTTCACTCGCCCCACTTGCCTAAATACTTCAAGTTACACAAGTGAGGTTATGTACCAGATTTTCAAGACAAAAGGTCTGTGAGACCTCTTTTATTATCCACGTTTTCTTCTAACTTTGAACAGGAAGTTGTTGATGGAGAAAAGCCCCTAAGCACTTGTTTGCCTTTTATTTTCAGGGAATATTCACATAAGTTAGGGGTTTGGAAGAAGGTTTTTCTGGAGGGTCTGGAGAGATATCCTGTCCTTTTCTCTCCCAAAGGAAAGGGCTAATTGAGGAAACAGACCAAACTATCCACTTGGTCTGCATATACATTCAGATTAAACATCACATCCTCAAAACCGTCTGTGGGTCCCTAAGAAATGTGTTTACTTAATTCGATTAATAACTTTTCTGAACACAACAGTAAAAACTCACTCTGTGTTCTAGGTTATAATTTCAAAGTATTTTTTATTAACTATTAATCTCCATTCTGGAAGTTCAATGTGGAGCTTAACTCACCTACCCCAGTAGTGTGGTCTCCTCTCGGTCCGGTGTAAGAAGTGGGAGTTGGACCCCTCCTCCTGTGCCAAATCCCACGACCTCTCTTCTTCTGGGTGAACACACACTCATCTTTTTCAAAAGTACACTCTCCAGGACTGGGCAGCAGTAAATCTAGAAGGAGAGAACATGGTTTTAAACTGCAAATATATTAAGACAGATACGTGGAAAGAATGCACAAGCAATGTATTTCATTCACTCACCTGCTGAAATCACTTATGTCTACTTGGCAATACTTAGAGTAGTCACAAGCTTGTAAAAGGTAGCTTCAAGCAGATGTAAGAAATTTAATTTAATTTTCTTCACAGCTTCAGGGAAATCTGTGCTGTAGTCTGGCTCACTAACATGTACTTATTTTCTTTTAAACGTCTCATGCACTTTATTATCTCATCATATCTCTTCAGAGCTCCACAATGGGCTCTTCCAATGTAATCGTCTTCACTACTGAGGCACCCCAGGCAGTTAAACGAACTCCAGCATATATAACATGCATAATAAATTAGTCTTGTCAAAGACTGGAGTTTCTGTGATCTGAAATCAAACACCACATTTAGCTCTCTCATGTTCCCTTGGCACCAGATTCTAATACAGCATACAACAGACCACAGAGCTGCAATTACTATTTTCATTATTTCAAGTCTATGAGATCATGCAGAAGAGAGAAAGCTGACAATTCAAGCTCTTGCCAAGAAGCTTCTGTCAGCCCTTCTGCTATAATGTGAATTTGTAGTTCAGGAGTAGACACTATGAGCTGCTTTCACCTTTTGGAAAAGAGAATGCCTTAATGCCTCACATACTCTAGGGCATTTTTCAGGCATTTTTTTGCTGCCACCATTGCCAAGTCCCCATATGACTATACACCTAACTATCAGTCCTGTACCTTTGGTTCATTTTCAGATTACCTAGGAAGCACAGAGAGGAAAAACAGACAACTGCTGGAAATACTTCAGAAAAATGTCATATTGTTTCATACATGCTACTTCTCCCTGTTCCATAATGGCTGGTCGCCTAAGTACAATAAATCAATCAAAAGAGGTAATAAAAAGCTTCTTATTACCTGGGAATGTAAGTGGCATGGTAGATCAGCCTCATCACTATTTCAAATAATGGAAATATAGAGTGTGCCTGTCTCATGAGAGCTATTTCCAAATTAGGATACAATCAGTGCACTATCAAACCTCAAAAAGCCCCAGAAGAGGGAGTTTTGGTGAGTTCAGGGAGGTTAGCCTGTGTGTGTCAGAAAGTAAAGTCTCACTCCAAAACATTCAGGTCCTCCCACTACAGGCAGGAGAGTTGAACTCATCTGCCTTCATTAGAGAACCGCAGCTCAGATAAGGGACTGTGTCTTGGCCTTGCACAGCTGTACTTCTGGACTAGAAAGAGTAATGCTGTGTTTTGAAAATATTGCTTTTGGGTCTATTCCCAGTTTCCTAAAAGCTGTTTGAAAACTACTTTCCCTTTAGTTGAACTGTTGTTTTTTTTTAAAACTGTAATGCCCCAAAAGGAACGCTCACCTATATAAAACTGTACTGCAGTCAGTGAAGTTAATTAGCAGTTAGCTGGTAGCTCTGTGAACAAAAACTCATCCTTCCTCTATGCATGCTACTGTAAAAACAGGATTTATGCAATACTTACTGGAAAATGAGAAAAATAAAAGAAACCACGGTGGGATGAAGGCAGCTGTAGGATAGGCTTGGAAAATTAAGATATGTAATGAACTCTTACTGAAGAGGGTAGCAGCTCTTGGACAACAAACACACATGGTCTTACCAGCAGCCTGGCAACTTCCCAGGCTCAGTGATATATCATCCAGTGCCACAAGTCCACAGTCCCAGAAGCTTTTACACCAGCTGACAAAGACAACCTGCAATACATGAAGGAAATTTCAGGTACCTAACAAAAGCTGGTGCTGTTAAGAGTCTGAAATTTTAGATTTTTATAATTGTGCTAATGACTTTGACATCTACACAATATAAATTATTAATCCACTTTGTTTTGGCACTTACTAATACTGCCAATGACTGAAATTTCAAGTCCAATTGAGTCTAGGTGTGTGTTTTCATGCAGTAGAAAGTGTTTTCTCACTTTAAATGATGTAACTGTATATGTAGCTTCCATTTTATTAGGGCAGTGTGTATTTTTTACTGTAAGAGAATATATGACTCACTGAAGTTGTTGCCTTTTTTCCCTCCAAAAAAAAATCCCAAGGTGAAAAACTCAAATGTCTTCATCTATCTTATTCCTAAACAGGAAGTGTTAACCATAGAAGAATAAATTTGAAGGAGTAATGCCGTGATGGACAAGATATATATGGCTGCGGCAAAACTGAAGACCAATAAAAATAAAATGAAACTACTGCATAAAATGGGATTATGACATAAAGCCATGATATCATACAGCAAGAGGCTGGAAATGCTACGCACCATTCACAGTATTCTTCTGGGTTTGCGAAGACTAAGAACAGTGACCAAGATGTTTTATTGGACTACACATTAATTCTGCCATGGAAAATACAAGTTACTCATGAGGTGACAAAATAAGATCTTAAGAAACCTTAAGATTCTCAGCTGCCCTTCTCCCACAGTTGACATAGATCTGTTTGAATTACAGACAACACAGTAAGGTTTATTCTGTGAAAATACTGCTGAAAGTTTTCTTTGCCTAACTACTGCAAACCATTTGTCTGACCATTGGGACTGTGACCATAATTTGGGAGGAGCTTTTCAAAACCATTCTTTTGTGATGAGGTCTGAGCTAGTGACTGGAGACAGATGAGTGTCACTTTTAACAGTTTAATATTCTAGAACAACTGCAAACACCTCAATTACGTATTTGAGGTTAAATGCTGAATGACAGTTTCATGCAGATACAAAAAGGCTGTTTAAAGTTGTTATTGCGTTATTTAACATGTCTTCTTATAACGGGCTTGGTAACACCTTCAAGTGGTCATTATACAACATTTTGCTAGATTGCTTTCTTCTGTAGTATTTATTTACTCATCTGCTTATGAAATAGCCTGAGATGTAACTACATGGCAACCTTTGAAGCATGTTTGGGTTATGCTGGCCAGGATGAAGCAATTTTTAAAAGAATTTTCATTCGGTGCTACCAATCTTGAAAATAGAGATAATCTGTTTTGTAAACTGCTACAGGTGTGGACTTGAGGAGTGTCCCTGCACAGTACACACAACTGCTCAGTGTATACTGGCCTCACTCAACTGCCCTCCTCCCCCCCTTTTTTTTTTTTTTTTTCCTGCAGAACTACTCTCTTAGCCTTATGGTTTAACCGGACAAAATTGTTTCCTAACTTTTAAGTTCATTCTCAAGGAATAGGCACAATCTATTTAAAAATGGTAGCATCTCTTGGAATAAAAAATACAATAAATACTGACGTTGGGCAGACGTCATTCACCAGACATTTAATAGATGCATTCTGGTGAACATTTGTAATAAACTAAAGACATATTATATTCCTAAACACAAGAATCTTCAGAAAACCACACATGAAAGGGTGAGGTCAGTCCTCATTTGTGAAAAAACATTTCCACACCGTGGAATCATGTTGTTAGTGATGTTTTCCTATTGACATCACTGGGAGCAGAATCAAGTTCTTTATTCTTAAATTGCAATAATTTGTTCCTTAGAAGGTATGTAATTACCATTGGATCCTGCAGAAAGCTCTCAATTTCAAAGGCCTTGCAACAGTAACTGTTGGTCTCTAAAAGGCCACTGAACTACTAGTTTTTGTATCAAAGGATGGATGTGTTTTGGTGACAGTTGCAAACTTGTTCAGCTTTCTCTAGCTCTAAAATGATTAATTGTCCACTCACTTTTTGTGTTGTTGAGTGACACACTGCCATGAGCAGACTTTGTAATTCCACAAGGGTGGAGTAGGGGAGCCCGTACTTGGGAATGTGGAGTTTCCAGTATTGCTAGAGCAAATCTTCATTGTCCCCTTAGCTTATTTTGTTGTCATATTATTGATTTAAAGCAATGGGGTAGAACATATTTTTTATTCACAGATCAAGTTTATTGACTCCTCGTATGTCCTAAATGTACTTTTTTTTTGGTCATAAAGGGACATCTTTGAGTGTTTGAACTTCACCTACCAAAACTGTATCCATTTGGATTTACTCAGTTATGCATTTTTACCCTAAATTAGATGTCTGAATCCTTTATACAGTGTTGATGGGACTAATCTCACTAGGCTTTACATTTGTTCTTTTTTTAAATGAAAATATTTCCCATGTCAAGTCTTCTGAAAGAAATTTTTATGAAGTTATGTCATACCTTGGAGAAGAGAATAGGGAGATCTTTGTGCTCAGCTAAGTTTCTTCCTAAAACATGACAAAAGAACAACATACTAATTGTTTCAAACTAGGTAACAAAGCTTCTTGGACTTGCATGCTATCTTGGATGCTAAATTAAAACCATTATCAGATGCAGGCCCTTGCCTGCATTACTGAAAAATGAAACGTATTTTCCTCTCATGTCTCTTTTTGTTCCAGCAACAGGACACAGCCAGGGCATTAGCTTCCTTCCCATTAATTGCTGGATTTCTGCAAGCTGGTTTGTTTATTTTCCAGCGCTTAATCAATGTCCCTTGCCTGCAGCCTCAAGGTATCAATAATCAAGTCTTTGCATTTTTTCCTGGATTGTATAAGCAACACCAGATGAGAAGACCTGGTAGAGCAAGCAGGGTTTCACTTCTCTCATGACATGCTGGGGTGTGCTGCAAAACACTGAGTGAGGTGTAAGGTACTTCTCATGCTTAGCACTCTGCAGCTGGAAGTAGATATTAGTTAAAATGTATGCATATGAAGTTTGCCTGCTTTTGGAGGAGAAGAAAGAGTAGGACACACAGTGGGGTATCTCTGTCAAGAAGTGTAAGGAAGGACTAATGGGGAAGCTTGTAAAAGGAGGTTTGCAGGGAGCTGGACTGAGAACAGGAGAGAAGGATAAAAGATGCCCCATGATCCCTGTAGGTTGTTATTTTTCTTTCCTACTTGTTTAATACAGCTAACCCTGAAAATACAGCTGAAAATACCAATCAAACAAAAGAAAAACCGTGACAGCAGCCATGTCTGGTGACTTAAAAGCAAACTGTGCCTTTGCAGCAAATTAATTTACCTGATTCCATCTGAGTGAATATACTTAGGTTTAAACTACACATAAACTACAGCAGTGTAGACACAAAACTCAAGACTGTCACTTAGACACATATTTAAGTTCAGTTTCTTAAAGAAAGGTAGTTATAGTGGAGGCTGAGGTGGGGTTTTGTGAGAAGCAGCTGTTGTAATTTCCATACAGTGACACGAAGTTCAGTATTATGAAATAAAGAAATAATTTGAGCAGCAGAAACAAAATTGTGACATGACATGAAGAAGGAGTCAAGATGTCTTCACAAAACAGAGGACTTGACTTTTCAGTCAGTTACACTAGTACACAGCCATATAACCATGTAAGCCAGGACCCCATCACTGGCACAGGGAATAAGAGAACCAGCAGCCCAGGGCTGCTTGGTACAAATTTATCAGTGTAGCCTGAATTACTTTTACCTGTTTTAATTAATAAGATATCTTTAATAAGATTTTAAATGGCTTGCTTTTCTTTGTCTTAAACAGTCAGCAACTAATTTACCAAGAATGCAAGTAAGCTATTAAGCCAAAATTAGAACATCTGCAAGCTTCTGCCATTTAAAATAAATTTATTTAAAATGGCACTACCCAGGCAAGGTCAATTTATTGCTATGTAAATGACCTTCTGTGGGAAAAATAATAGATTATGAAAGCTTCTACATAAATAATTGGATAATATTGGCATATTTGAACAAATACTTTTGAAAATCTTTCCTGTCCAAGGGAAAATGAGTTGCAGAAACAAACAATAAAAGAGAAACTTAAAGCTAATAGAACAATCTGGGGCCACAGGCTGTTAATGCTACATCTATATTCACTTGATTGCACTGTCCAGTAGAGAATACTGGTTGGACAGAAATGTATACAGGACACTGATATCCTCAGCTGTCCCCCAGGGCCCTCCTAGGTTTCTAGAAATCTGCTATTTCAGCTATATTTTCTTTACAATATAACGGTTTCCTTGGCTCTTTTTATAAGAGGGAAAGGTCCTTGCTTTTAGACTGCAGAGTCTTGTCAGAATATGTGACATTATGATACCATAATATTAAGTACCCAGAACAAAAATTGAGCGAAGAAAGGAAATGTCAGTTAAGTATCACAGGTACCAAAAAAGGAGGTATGTAATATTTCATGCAACATATCTCCTTGCTTAGCTACTGTGAAGATGCAGGACACTTTGGTAACACTTTCTAACCTGAAATTTTAACAGTTTACACTATGTTTATCAAACATGGCAGACAGTGGATTATACATTTTGCAAGCACTAATCATACTATTTACAGACCCTAATATTCTTATTTTAAATAGGCATTCCAGTGATTGTTCTTTAAGAAATGTCTTGTTTATAGGTGAGAGAAGAAAGGACTGAAAGGCCATATTATAAAACTGCAGCTCATGCCAACCTCCTGAGGTTGCATACCTTATAAACGAAGAATGATCAAGAGTTATGTCAGGACATTACCAAAAAGCTCCTTTATTTTATACAAGTAAGGGTTTTTCAGAGGAGATGAGGACTAGGATGACTGCCCTTCTCCACTTGATACTTGACTGGAGAACTGTATCCTTTATACTAGTGACTCAGTCATAAGTACCTAGGACTTCATAATATATCCAAGATCACTCTAGTCATTTACATATGACTTCAGTGGACAAGTGAAACACACAAATTTCTCAGCAACAAAGAGAAATGATAGAATAATTTAATGTTGAGCATCTTCACAGTGATGATGTGAGAACAAAGGTCCAAAGTCCCTCATATCAAGCCCTAGGAAGGTGAAGAGGTGATAACAGTTGTTTAAGGAAAACAGTACAAGAAACAAAACAACCATACAGTTATTTGTGCTGTTCAGTCCCTAGAGAGTTGCTGAACTGGAGGTCATACCCGTACCACTGTGTTTATGGTCACTGGTTTCTTTTCCATTAATTTGCCTAATCCCTTTTAAAATGCATGTATACTATTGGCTTCCACATCATCCTGCAGCAAAGGATTTTAGTAATTCTCGAAGAAGTCCTCCCTTCTGTTTGTTTTAAAACATGTAAATACTGAAGTGCAACACTCAGTGACTTGATTTTGCTTCTTCACAGCAGCAACTAAAATTAGTTATGGTAGTTGAGGAAAAGCAAACAGATGAACTCAAGGAAAGAGAGTGAGGGAAAAAAAAGCCACATCAGAGAGGAAGAAAAGTAGACTGAAAGAAAAAAATCCAAGAAATGCTGCCACAACTACTCCAGTAGAAGCATGGTGGACTGTTACGATGCCAGCAGCCTTTCAGAGGATTTGTTTTTGAACTCTGTGGAAGATATTCAAGCACTACAGTGCTAGGTAACATTGCAAAAACTTGCATGAATGGATAAACAATATGAGATATTTGCTTCTGAAAGCCCAAGCTTCAGAATGGTGAACGAAATCTAGCAGTAAAGTAGGTCCAACTGCACTCAAATCTTCATTTTAAGCCAGGCATTTGCACTTTGTTGTGAAGTTGCATAAAATAAATACCTCTCCCTGCTGGCACGTACTGAATTGAGTAAAAAAGGGTTAAGACTTTTTAGCAGACAAGAGAAGGCCGAGATGTGCTGCTTGTCTTAGCTAAGGGGAATAGGAATCACTTATCTATGGTGTAGAAGCTCCCCTTGGCTAAGCAGAATCCAGTTGCAACCAGACTTGTGGTTGCCAGCTCAGCCAAATTGCCTTAAGTCAAAACTTCACTGCGAGGAAAACCTCGAGCCTTCATCCTGAAGACCCTGGCCCACAACCACCAGACGACACTGCACATGTGGAATTATGCAGAGACTTATGTAAATTATTGTGGGAGATAATTAGCATAAGCAATGCCTATTCTGGGAATATAATTAATATGTATCATGACCTCATGAATATGCACATAACCGAGAGCTAAAAATAGAACTTTAATGACACAGGATGGGCAGGTTTGGAGAAGTGATCCACCTTGCACCCGGTGCCGCAATGAACATATCCACTTCATAACCTTTATGAGTTTGTGAGGTTTGTTTTACACAGATCAATACACATAAAACCACATGCACAATATGAAAATGTAGAGTCTTGCTCAGTGTTCCATGTGAGCATCTTCAGGTTACATACGCCATATGTGAATTTTTATTTCAGTTAGTTCTGAGATTCTCCTTCAATGTATTGGCCTGGAAGATGATTTCAGGATATTCAATCAGATCAAAAGAATCAACATGTTTCAGACTCAGATATTTTTGCTGGCTTAAAGAGGCTTTTACAACAAAGCATAAAGAGTCTGATTTTTTTTAATAAATGTTAGGAAACTATTTATTTATTCTGACATTTTTTCCCTGAGCACTACAGAGTACTATATACTATATATGTATAGAATCATATGTACTTACACTAACTAAAAGAGAGAGCACCTCAAGTACAAATCAATAAATCAGAATTTTAAACTTCCTTCTGTCTCACTACTATAATATAGCACATGTATTTGCAGTATGTACCTATATATACACACGTATATATATGTATAAATATTTATGGTTTGCTTAGCTGGATCATCCACACCTAACTTTTTCAATGTAATAGTTTCAAAGTGTCACATTAAAGTCTATTGGCCAGCTCCACGTTTCCTGCTCACAGAACTCAAGCCAGAAATCCATGTCAGACTGCAGTTAGCTAATTCAGAAGAAACTCCCAAAAACCATTACACAAACCAAGGGATTTTTATTGTCTTTATGTGAACAAATACATTACCAAAACTAAAGCATGTAAGATGGATTTTATATTGTTTTCAAAGCCTTGGGAGTAGTATTCACAGCAGAAGATAAGGCCATGGGTATTACAGGTATTTCAGAATAATAGTTTTCTGGCTGCAAAAATGTTACGACCTTCAGGACTCCCTGGCCAAAGTAATATAATGACTGCCTCACTTGGCTTTCCTGGCCATCAAGGAACTGCCAGGAGACTGTTTACTGTTTCCACAGGCGCTGACCCAATCTTAAAGCCACACCCAGTAACCAAGAACTTGATGAGCTAAACTACAACTTCTTATCATCCAAGTCTAGACATGACAGATCTCAGGAAACAACATGATATGCACATCAGCCACCACATCTGTATTAGAGGAAAGGTGGTAGCGCTACCTTATTTTGAGACCACCTCCCTCCACTAAAAGACTGTTTTTCACTTGCTTATGACATTGCCAAGACACAATGATTTCAGCTCAGATTTTCCATGCTGGGTCCTTGCTTCAGGGTTGTTTTGGAAGATTAAAGCCAAAACAGTTCCATCATTTCCGAGAACAAGGCTCGGAAAAAAAGGATTTATTTTGCCCCCATTTCAAAAATTATTTGAAAAGCTTGGGCACTCCTAAGCTCTGCAATAGGAGCATGAAATATGTCAGGGTTTGGTCTTCATGTCACAACAGTGCTTTCTATCAAGTCATTAGGTTTTTTTTTAAAAAATAAAACTTGTAAGAACTAGGAGAAGAGGGTAAACAAACTAGAACATGTACAGGATTAGAGAGAAAAAACACTGGACATTCAGAGCTGATGGGCCAGGAATAAGATGGGGAATGCAAGTGGGTTGCTGCCAATGAGGCAGGACAGAAAAGAAAAAGACGCACCAGCAAGGAAGCAAGAAGCACAAGGACAAGTTTGGGAGGCAAGACAAGAGCGATCAGACTTCAGTAAACTTGTTTCCCTTAGTTTTCTCTATACTGGCTCTCCCTCCAAAGCCAGAAGTGTAATCCCTGACTTGCTGGTTCCCAATGCTTCTTGCTGTCAGGCACAACATGCTCTGAAACATCTCCACCACTGGCCTACATTGAAGATGGCCATTGAAATGAGAATTCCTTGTCAGCTGTTTCATTAGATCCTACTCGGACACATCTTCACAGGTAACTAAACTACATGTTTATACAGTGTCACATAGTGCTCCTTCATTTCCTTCTGTTGGCTTGGAAAAGAGGAAGCAAACAAAATAAAGCATAAAAGGACTTTTTAAAGTATTACAGTTTGAGAGCTGGGCATGAGATTACAAGGAAAATTCAGAATTGGGTTCACTGTGCAACTTTATTCAAGCCTGCTTGTGAGTATCACAAGCAGACAACCTGTAACTACATTAGTTTTTCACCCTTGCCTTAGCAGACACATGCTTAAACTTCAGCATCACTTGTGTTTTGCATGCAACCTTCTCAGCTGTAATCATATCTTAATATACTTCTCCATATTGACATGCTTCAGAACTTCACCCATTGTCTTCCATATACTATTTAAGGAAAAAATTTATGAACTGGTGGTGTATATACATACACAACCATAATGAAAACCATAAAACCACTATACAAAGTTCAGCACATTATAGCATGTGCATGATTTCTTATGTACCAATGGCATCTACTAAATACACAAAGCTGCAACTTAATGCCTGTTATAAACCTAATTTAATCTACCACTCCAGGAAAAAAGCAGAAGAGAATATGTTTGAACCAAGGCTAAGCTAGACCTTCACACACCTACACACCCCAAATACATAACTATTTGGCTAAGGCATGACTGAATTATGATATGCTGAAAACATGATGGGTTCTCTAAAACCCAATAAATCTCACTTTTTGTGATATTTGAGGATGCCTCCTCAACAGATGACATGTTTCAGTACTTACAGGATGGCTACCAAAAAGATGGAGACTCCCTTTTTACAAGGAGTCACATGGAAAAGAAATGGGGCAATGGGCACAAGTTACTCCTGGGGAGATTCTGATTGGACATCTTAAGAAAAATTTCAGTATGAGAACAGCTGGACTTTGGAATAATCTCCCCAGGGAAGTGGTGGATTCCCCAATGCTGGACACTTTTAAGACTCAGCTTGACAAGGTGCTGGACCGTTGCATCTGAACCATGTTCCTACCTACAAAGGTTGGACCAGATAATCCTTGCGGTCCCTTCGCATAATCACAGAATTATTGAGGCTGGAATAGACCTCCGAGATCATCAAGTCCAGCCTATGACCAACACCACCACATCAGCTAGACCATGGCACTAAGTGCCACATCCAGTCTTTCCTTAAACACCTCCAGCACTTCCTTGGGTAGTTCATTGCAATGTCTGATCACCTTGTCCAAGAGGGAGTACTTCCCAATATGCAACCTAAACCTCCCCTGGAGCAGCTTGAGGCCATGCCCTCCCATCCTGTCACTAGATGCCTGGAAAAAGAGCCCAACCCCCACCTGACTACAACCTCCCTTTAGGTAGCTGAAGAGAGTGACAAGGTCCCACCTGAGTGTCCTCTTCTCCAGGCTAAACAACCCCAGCTTTCTCAGCCCATGCCTATAAGACTTTCCCTCTAGTCCTTTCACCAGCCTCATTGCTCTCCTCTGGACCTGCTCCAGGACCCCAATATTCTTCTTGAGGAGAGGGGCTCAGAACTGCACACAAAACTCGAGGTGAGGCCTCACCAGTGCTGATAACAGGGGAAGAATTGCATCCCTGCTCCTGCTAGCCACACTATTCCTGATACAAGCCAGGATGCCATTGGTTGTCAACTAGTACTTCCAACCTGGCATTCTGTGATTCTGTGATTCTATAACTCACTGAAGTTTTCTGAAAATTGCCAGAGGCAAACAAACCCTCCTGCTGCACAGCATGGAACTTCTTCCTTCCTGCAGACCTTCAGGCACAGAAGCAGCAAGGATATTCCTGACTTCTTCATTCTCCCCTGCGCTGCTGTTCCCATCTGGTATGGCCTACAGACAGACTGGAAACTACAGACATGAAAGCTGCAATACTCAAAAAGCTTTCCATTCCAGGAAAGTGTCTTCACAAGTGTTCTAGATATACTAATTTCTAGGAAAACATAAAAATAGTTCTTTATAAATTCATCTTGGAAAAGATTTTCTATGTAAATGTCAGACACTAAAAAAACTGCCACCTCCAAGGCTATAAACCATTTTCAACAGTCATGCTCAGCTGTCATCACTACTCATACAGTGTATTATGCTACACAAGCTACTGAGCCTTTTTAGAATAAAGAAATACATAAACAGGAGATTACAAAAATAAATTATAGCGTTGCTTTTTTAACCAATACCTTCTTATGATTTAAAAAAAAGGAGAAAAATACTTTTCTGCAAATCTTTTGCAATGATCCTATGAGAGACTTTGCTATTATAGACTTGCTGGGCAGTAATTCATTTGTTGGGTTTTTTTGCCAAGGAAAGTTAAACTCAGTAACTACTGCAATTTCAAAAATTACTTTGTAGGGGGGAAAATGCTTAAAATGTCTGTCTGTAATTTAGAAATACCTAAGTTACAAGACAAGCTTTCATTCACATGTTCATAGTACTTTCACACACTGGAAAAAAAGCTGGATTTATCTCAGTGCCATCAGGCAATAACCCATCTGGTCCTCCTTAGATGTCTCACAGATAATGAAAACACATTACACTACAGAAATCAGGATAACAGCAGAAGTAGTGTAAATTTGTGTAGAAGTCAGTCTTCGTAAAAAGAGTGGAGGCGAGGAAAAACAGCAGCTTGAGGACTTAATCAGGAAGTGATGTGAAATATTATGTTATTCTTATTAACTTGCTGAGGTAACAAAGTGGCCCCTCCAACCAGGCATTGCAAACATTTCAAGCCCGTTCATCTAAACTACACTGACTTTTGGTTTCATATTTTAAAGCAGTGGTTGAGTTTTGACCAGAATTTACCAGTATTGACTTTTTAGATGAATTAAACTCTGTCATTGAGTTCAGTAATGTGAATCACATAGGAAACAAACAAACAAAAATACTGAATGTGAAGCCTGCTGAGAAACCAAGACATAACCAGCTCTTGATAGGAGTTCCTCAAGTGGAATCTCCACACATACTGCGACTTCACTGAGGACACCAAGGCAACACTGCCCTGCTCCTGGTACAAAGCCCCTTCGTCAGGACTCCCACGGGAACCATGCTGTGAAGAAATATTCTACTCCCCACTCTACTGCCTGGGGAACTCTATTTCACTTTGCAGGTGTAGCTCAGTTAGGATTAATCCCTGGATAACAAAGAACCCTGGGGTGGAGAAGGCGAAGAAAATATCCATCCAGAATTGTGGAGATTTGACTCTTACCTTGCAAGGCATAGGCTTTTTGAAGGAGATTTCAGCTTGAGTCCAAACTCCCCTTGGAGAGTCCAAGACAGACCAGATTTTTTCTTGAACTACATGATTCTCCTCAAAGATATAAACAGCAAGTGTACCACTCATTTTGAAAAATCCATATAAGGCATAATAAAAACGCAGACAAAACTGCAAATTTCCTGGCAAGGTTGGGCCATACAGACGTCCAATGTACCCAGGCTGTGATGTAAACTTTGTGTTTGCCAACAAGAAATAACCTGTGAGACAGAGCAATTAATAAGTATTTCTAATATGCAATTAGCACAACTGATTGGCTATTAAAGCAGCTTCTGTTATTGCATCAAACATTGGTTATAAAAACAGTTTTTACTGCCAGGAAACAGTTTATCACACTCTGTTCAAAAGGAAATAAGAATTTTTCTAAAAGTATACCAGCTACTTCAAGCTACACTGGCACATAGCTAAGTTACCAGAAATAACCACTTTTCAAATTGGCACTGAAAAATTCTCTGGTCTTCTGGCCTCAGTGGAAACCTGGCTGTTTCAAGGATACTGCTCTGAGACCAAAGACTGAAGGATGAGGCACAGGGTATATTATTCCCTACAGTAAGGATAAAAATGAGACACTTAAGCACATATGATTAAAAACCATGAATACTCAACACAAAGATCTGTGTTCATTCTTATTAGCCAGGAAATGTACACAACATGTCCTGGTTTTCCCTCAAATATTCCAACTATCCTAAGCCTGGAAGACCTAAGAGCCCAGCATTCCTCAGTATTAAAAGCAATGCATTAAGCTACTTGTATTTGCTTGCACATATTTTTATGGAATCATCCCTTCAGTGACTACAGATCAGTCCAGTGAAGATCCTCTGATTCACAGCCCTGCATGACTATCCCATAGGTGACCTTCCCCCTTTACATATGAGGAGGCACAGCCAGTGTCTCAGCTAGGAAGCGCAGCGTAAACTGATTTTTAATGGCAGGGAGTCGCAGTGAGGCAATCTAACCAGTGTGCTGATTACATCATTTAACAGGCTGAACAATGCAACAGGTTAATCTTTACATGCAGTCTGACTCTTTTTGCGAAAAGGAGCTTTGATTTACCAAACCCGGTAGTGTGGTCTCCTGCTCTATACACGTTACGCTTCACTTTCACTCTGCTCCATCCTGGGCCATCTTTGTGTTCCTGGTAAAAATTACACAGATCTTCCTCAAAATTGCAGCCTGCCTCGGCAGGATTGAAAGGAGTCCCTAAAAGACAGATGCATATGTTCTGTTAGGAAGAGCACAGTATAATAAAAATCAGTATCTGAAGCATAAGGATGCCCAAGCATACTCTGTTTCATCTTTCTTTGCATTACAGAAGATGTTAGTGTACACAGATGTTACACATATAGAGTGCAAAGTCACAATGATTTCAAACTATCAATTTTCTATCACAAACGGGTGTTATTTTCTTCTATTTTTGCTGAAGCTGGGATGGAACCTCCTTCACAGCCCCTGTAAAATATAAATAAGCTACAGATACTAAGAGAAGATTCCTACTTCAGGATATACAGCACAAAGAAATACACACTATCTGTTTTCATCCTCCTACTTCACTCAAAAGATATTTGGACAAAATGAGTGTAAGTGCACATGTGTGTGCATTTCAGTAATTTCAGTTTCCAAGGAGATAGATTTCTACATCAACATATAATATTATTTTAAAGAGCACCTTTAAAGAATACCTTTATGTAGTCATATATCATGTGTATGGATACGCATACTGTTAAGTATCTAAGTTAATTAGCTTTTGGTTCACGCACCATCTCATGGCTGTTGACTTCCAGAGCTACACCTCACTCATTTTAGCACTGCAGCAAAAAAAAGCTGCACCACTTTTAGTGAAGTCGATTAAAAGCTAAGCTAAGCTCCCCAAGCCTGCTGATGGCTCCCTCTTGACTTGCAGTGTGGAATTCATGGGACAGGATTTCCTTTAGTCTGAAAAAAATCTCCCTGGTGAATGGGTGCTTTTAAGTAAAATATTTCTTCTCTTCTAAAAGCCTCATCAATCACTTGCACCAGATGCTGGGGGAAGGAGGGGCACAACCCAGAGACATCATGAAATTTTTGGCTAGATCAGGAGTCAGGACCCTGTCAGCATCACTACTGCAGCCCATGAGACCCTGCTGCATGGAGATTAAGAGGGTCTTCCCAGCCAGGGCAGGGACCCAGACAATCAGCTTCAGGAGAAGAAAAATACTGGCATTGAGAGAGATGCTTGTGCTTTTTCCAGCCTCAGGTAAGTCAGATCTAAGCACTGACCATGTGTCATCCTCTCAATACAGAGAAAAAGCAGGCAGCCCTGGCCTCCCCCCACTGCTTTCCTAAAGAAAACAGAGTTGGAGAGCTACCAGATCCATGCAGCATTGAAGAGTCATTCTTTGGTGAGCAAGTTTAATATTCTATTCAGCTAACATTGAGACCTTTGTTCATCAAAACTTACAGGGAAAAAAAACCCATAATGCTGTTACATACACTGCTGTGGCTAACCACAGGGAGAATGAAGATCTTTTGCTTTTTAACTAGTCAAAACACAAGACGGAAAGAAGAGTTAAGTCTGAAGGATTAATCAGCTTTGTTAGAGTTCAACAAAATATAAAGCAAATTATTTATATTCATTTCTCAAACAGAAAAATCCCCTCAAAATTTCAAAATTGGAGTTAGTAAGCAAAGCTCTAGCCAAACTTATAAAACTTACTCATCAGAGTAGGTTTCAACTTGGGCTGTGATAGTGTGACTAAATTGGGGATAGGCCAGAAAATACGATAAAATTTATTCCATACCTCAACGGATACAAGCCATCTGAATATGTAAAACACAGATGAGCACACAGCTCCAATCCATGGCATACCGCAAACATAACTCAGGATTTTTGTGGCAAAACAAAGTAAAACTAGAACAGGCATTGTGAGGAATTAATGAAACAACTAGATTTACTCGGCCAAGAGTAATAGATTAATAACATATCTATAATCTGCCTCCTATTGATACTTAAGCAGTCCAGGTAAAGCTATCAGACACTTCAAGTAGATTAAAAAGGAAAACAAAAATATCTTTTTCCTTGACCACTTCAAAACATTAGCAAAAAATTAAAACTTGTGACCAAAAGAATGGATGGGCTTAGCGGGAAACCATGAATCAACTTTTTACTATGGCTTAGAGCTACAGTAAAACCCAAGCAACCAGTATACAAGCTACTCTAGAGGCTGGATTTACAAATTACAGTGTTCTTTGTCCCAAGTGCCTCTACAGCAGAGGTCATGTGGATTCATTTGACTTCTGCTGCTGTGAAAACCTAATAAAATCTTGACAGATTTTTCTCTGAGAAAAATAAAACCTTCTGGAAGAGTGAAGACAGGAAGCCAAGGCTCCTATTGCGGCTCTGAAAAGCACCTCAGGGTGCCATGGAAGATGTTCCCTACATTGGCAATAATGAAAATGCCCAGGACATTTTCTCCCTCATTCCATCACACCTGCGGAAATCCCCCTCTTTTCTGTGACAGGCCTGCAAGTGGTAATTTGTTCAAAATCTGGAGTGATGCAAATACAGCATTCAGTCTAGAGCTCCAGTTGCAGATCCCTGAGGCAAGGTCTTTGGAGAGAAACCATTAAGGACTGGTTTCTGGATCACATTAATAGCATTGGTGTTTATCTGCTGTTTTGTTGCCAGGAGGAATAGAAGCCCAGTGGTGCTGGTCAGCTGAGAAGGCAGCATGATCTGGACATCACTACCAAATATTGCAAGTACTGACAGACAGTTCAGAGTGGCAAAGAAAAGAGGGAGAACAAGGAAGGTAAACAGCAGTAAGAACTCATACCTGTCTGATTGCTGCAGTAAACTGGAGAGAAAGATATGTCATCAAGGGCAACATAACCTCCCTTGGCACTATTGAAAGCAACTTCAAATATTACCTGGAAATTATAATAAATTGTTATTCATCTGCCATATACGTAACAATAATTTTGGTACACATGTTCATATTATACAATTCTGAGCAGATGTCCTAGACAGACTCCAGGGCACCCAATACAGCATTTCAGGTGTTGGGACAAATTAAATTGTATCACTAGGGATATGAATTAGAACCTGAACATAGGTTCTTTGCCCACTCAAGGTCAAGGAAAATCAGGGGGAACATAGTTTTCTGCTGCTTTATGAACCTTCAGTTTTAAGTATTCAGTAAGCTACTGTAATGATACTCTACAAAGTCAGTGTTCAGGGTCATCAGTCTGTATTGACTACAGATCTAAAGCTGCCTAGTTACTAATGTTATTTAGAATCCATCTGGGTCAAGAGCTAAAAACGAACTGCATGGATTACTCTGTTGTTGCCATGTCAAATTTTTGCTGTTGTCTCTAAACATCCTTGGACACTGAAACCCATGCCTTGGCATCAGCTGGCAAGGAAGACTTCCTTAAAACAATTTAGTTAAGAACCAGGGAAGCTATCGCTGTGTTTTGTTTACCACAAAATCAAACAAAGTTTGTACTTAGCCATTCCTGAGGGACATAACTTCCTCAGGTAGTTGGAGGGCAGTCCATAACTCTTGAGGCAGTGTCTTAAGAGAAATTTTAAGTATCAAAGCTCTGAGTTACAGGAAAACTTTGAGAAAGGCCTGAATCATAAGGCAACCCCAGGGACAAAACAAGGATGTAAGGACAAAAGCTTCCAGAGCGAGATCCTGTTCAGTGAAAGCAATGCCTGTGATGTCTTGCCTAGGGATGACATGCCAAACTAGGAGAGCTGTGCAAGAATCCGGAGCAATCTCCTTTAGTCAGATGAAACACAGGGGAGGACCTCCTCAAAACAAGTGAAGAAATATATGCAAAGTTTAATCTTATTTCTATAAAGTGATTTATAAAATAATGTCTGTGTTGGATTACATTAAAATTCCTGGAGGAGAGTAAAGACCCATCTAGCCCAGTGTTATATTTCCAACAGAGGCTACCTACAGAAAGAGCTGAATACAACAAGTTTGCAGCTCTTCTTCCCTCACATTGCATTTGTGATGGATTCTTTCTTTCCTGTTAATTTGTCTATTGAGCTTTTTAACTAAACAGTGGTATCCATAGTACACTGTGGAACTGAGTTTGACAGTTACATGATATAGCAAAAAATCCTCTGTAGTTTATTTTAAAACTCTTACCTGATAATAAAGAATTTGCAACAGAGAGAGTGTATATATATATACATATTAAAATTACATACATATGTAGAAAATACATATATTTGTATACTTTTAAGTAAATGTATGTATGTATACCATATATATACACACATTTTAATATATGTATGTGTGTGTGTTTGGTAAGTATATATATATAAAGAATACATATATATAAAGTGTTTATTTCAATCTGCTGAGCTTTGGATTTTTTTTTTCAGTAAACACAAAGGAATAAAAAATTCAATTTATTTCTTATACTCTTTAAACTAATTATAGTAATCATGGAGAGCTGTCAGTCACATCTAAGGACTACTGTACTATCAGGATCCAAATCTGGACTTAATCTCATGAAATCACAGAAAGACTGAGTTGCAGAATTGTATGAGATAGAAAATAAAGATGATTTTTTTTTTTTTCCTTCTATAGTGCAAGACATGCATTATGGTATGATACTCAGTATCTTCAAGAATGGCTCAACAAGTCACAGAAACATGGGACTAAGAGAACACTGACATTATTTAGTAGGAACCGAATGATTGCACATTAGTAGGACTCTACAGTCAGCCAGGGTATTCTGTTCTAGCACTTCACAAGGCTTTGCTAAAAATCAAGCACCAGTATAGAAACTTATTTTCTTTGACCCTTACACCGTGGACAAAGGAAAGAATGGATTGCCACCATCTTTATAACTATCTTTCAGTTACTGGAGGGCCACTGCCATGTTCCCTGGGTCGGCACCGGTACCTGATGCAACATGGAAGTCAGAGCTGGACTGTACAGGAATGGCTGCCTTACCTCCATGGGGTACGGTGCATCGAAGTCAACTTCTGCTAGCGCCCAGTCTGCACTCAGTGCACTGTCTGTCTTCCAGATCTCTTCATAAAAGCCACTTGTGTCTCTCAAGTAAACAGTAAAAACAATGCTACTCTCCTGCTTAAGTTGATAGTAAAAAGATAAGCAGCCAGACATGGGGGCCGTGGTCTTTGGCGAGATTAGCTGGGCCACTTCCTGAAAATGTCTGACATAAACAGAGTCCACATACATGTAGTGACCTAAAAGTGGAAAAGAAACTTGGTATAAGGATGCTCTTTAAAGGACACCTCTTACAAGAAGTAACAGGAGATCAGCAGGGACTAGACGCGTTACCTCAAGGACCTGGACAATGATGGTTGATTCCAAGGATATGTTAGTAATTCTAAGAGAGCTTTTTTTTCCTCCTTTACTCCTATGTACAAACCAAAGCTGCTTGAACTAAGATACAACTAGCAAAATAGTCAGCCACATCTCTTCACAGAATCACAGAAATGTTCTGGTTGGAAAAGACCTTTAAGATCATCAGGTCCAACCATTACCCTAATTCTACTGATTCCAGTGCTAAACCATATTCCTAAGCATCACATCTACTCATCTTTTAAGCACCTTCAGGGCTGGTGATGGAACTACCTCCCTGGATAGCCTGTTCCAGTGTTTAATTAGCCGTTCAGCAAAGAAGTTTCTTCTAACTAAAACCTAAACCTAATCTACACCTACCACGGCACAACTTGAGACCATTTCCTCTTGTTCTGTTGTTTGTTACTAGGGAGAAAAGACCAGCCTCCATGTTGTTACAACCTCCTTTCAGGTAACTGTAGAGAACAATATGGTCTCCCCCACAGCCTCCTCTTCTCCAGACTAAACAACATTGTCAAAGGCTTTACTGAGGTCCAGGTAAATGCCATCCACAGCCTGTCCCTCATCCACTAAATGGGTCATGGTTCTTAAGTCTTTATTAGAGATGTTAATATTAAAGAAAGTAACAACCTTTCTGAATTTTGGGAGCCATTCGTAAGCCAAAAAAATGTGTTACAACTGAGTTAATCCCCAAGTAAATGAAAAGACTATAAGCCATGTGTTTTCTCACATGTTTTACTCAGCTGTTCATTTAATACATTAGATGAATGGAATACCAGTCTTACAAGGAAAGGCTGAGAGACCTGGGGCTCTTTAGTCTGGAGAAGAGAAGACCAAGAGGGGATCTTATTAATGTATATAAATATGTTAAAGGCGGATGTCAAGAAGGAGAGGCCAATCTCTTTTCAGTTGTGTCATGTGACAGGACGAGGGGCAATGGATGCAAGCTTGAGCACAGGAAGTTCCACCTCAACATGAGGAAGAACTTCTTTACTGTAATGATTACAGAGCACTGGAACAGGGTCCAGTTCCCTGAAGTAGTGGAGTCTCCTGTTCTGCAGACTTTCTAGACCTGTCTGCATGTGTTTCTGTGTGACCTGTCCTAGGTGGTCCTGCTCTGGCAGGGAGGTTGGACTCGATGACCTTCCAGCCCCTAAAATCCTGTGATTCTGTGAATTGGCAAATAACCTTTATTTTGCACATTTCACAGCTTGTATAATTCTGCTCATTCTAAATAAGATTTGGTTTCTAAATGTTTTATCTTTACTTAATAGACTGGGATTTTTTTTTGTCAAATCCTTGAAAAAGACTTGGGGAAGATGCTAATAAACAGAAAAAATGCATTACAGATGAACAGCCTCTCAACAGCCAATGTGACCTGCAGGAGTTTCAGATAGTACACTCTCAGACTTGATTTTGGGACAGCCATCTTGATTTTAAAAGGACACATCCATGTGCGCAGACATGCTCTGCATCTGTAGTTTTTCTTCTTCCGCACTCCCAGAAACACAGCACCAAACAGTATAGCTGAAGATGGGAGAAATGGTTCTTCTCAAGTAGAAAACTTGAGAGAGAAGAATAAAGTGTCAAACTGACTGGGTACTTCAGCGTGAATACTGCCAACTGTACCATTGGTTTTGTGTCAACATCACCACATGTGTTAGGTAATAGTGTTCTCAACCCTGGAGATGTCACTTCTCACTTCACTCCAGTGGAAGGAGAGGAAAAGGTTTGCTTGGCTGTGAGTGTCCTTCAGCCTGCCCACGGCTAGAAGACTGATGACACTTCAGCAGTTCTTGCCTGGGAAATTCTGGGATTTGTTTTTGCTCTGCAGTTTTGCCACATTTCATAGCTTAATTACGGCTGATGCACCTTCATAGAACAATGAAGGCACAAAAATAAGGGGTTTTGTAACTTTTGGCTTCTTGGGATCTTGTCAGTGGGTGGTCAGCAGTGTGGATTTGGTGTGAAAAAGAAATAAAAAGATCCCCTGCAGCTGGCAGCACTTCCTATCACATACAATACTTTATTTAATGGATAGAGCCACTGTCTGCTGTTGAGTGAGTGAGTGGTGAGTGGTGAGTTAGACTTCCATCAAATTTTTACCAGCATTTAGATGCCGTGGGGTGATGCAGGGCCAGACTGACACTCTGCACTCAACTCACACAATTGTGAAATGAATTAAAAGGCACAGCAGTGTGAGTTAAGGAAAGAGGATCATCCCTGCTTTTCACAATGTGATGCCGTGCACCGTCACGAGTGTCATGTTGTCTGAGACACACGATGTTCTTCAGCAGCCAGATCTCCCGACCATCACCTGCCACCTGGTACTTCAAGAAACACTGCATCCAAGGCAAAGATACCCCTCAGCCCTCCTCTATGGATATACAAAATGTTCTGCTCTCAAAAAGATGGCTGGGAGAAGTATTTCACACAGGGAAAGCGCCAAACATCCTTTAAGTCTTCACAGCATTCTGCCTCCAACAGGCTGTATTAACAGCACCACATCTGACTGAAAGAAAAAAATCCTAATAAACTGTGCAATTTAACCTGGGATTCTCCAAATAAGTTTCAGTTCCTTAGTTTTCCCACTCAAATTTCACAATAGCCACTGGAAATAAAACCCCTGTATATGTCAGTATTACAAGATTTTAAAATTCATTGTGGCCCATCCTTTTAGAATCCACGGAAAGATGAATTTTGTCCATCTCCATCCAAAATTTTATCCTTATTTTGAGTGACTTTAAAGCCTAACAAGGGCATAACAACATTAGTATAAAGCTTACAGCAAACTTTGTGTGAGTTTCTACAAATTACCTATATCCTCTAACCCCTTTTTCATAAAAGTAATTCTAACCCCACCCGATGCCCAAAGAAAAGAAAGAATTCACATAATAATTTGCAGTATAAGAGGTGTACACAGATCACAGACTCAAGTTTTTCACTATACTTCTGTTTTACATTTGTTGCTTACCCAGTTCACTGTTAAGTGTGTGGTCTCTGGGCAGGATAGACTGAGAATTGCGAATGTTCCCTCCACCAACAAACCAGTTGACATTGGGGTTCCAGCGGTTCACAAAGCCACAAAGATGATTTTCTTCAAAGTCACATTCTGCAATTGCAGACATCACCAGCTCAGCAAACACATTTCCATTACAGAAACTGTGATAGAAACTATTGCTAAGCACTGTCATTTCCATCTTGTTCAGTCCGATCTGTCTTTTCATTATTTGGCAATGAAAGACTGCCGTAATTTAGAACCAAATAAAGTAGATTTAAAAGGTAAGATTTCATAGTATTATATAGTCAGAGCAGATCTTCAACTTGTAAATAACAAATGGATAGAAGCAAAGCAGGACTAGTATTGTATAAAAGTAATGGGATGGCTTTGTTTCCTTCACAGAACCAAAGAATTCTTGCAATTCAGTTAGCATCCAACAGAGCTTCCCAGAAATGCAAAGGTCTACTAACCTCCTAGCCACTGAAATTTTTGAACTTTGTTAGTGATTTTTGGCAAATGTCAAGAGGAAATAGCAGTAAGTGTAAATAACAACGGAGTTTTGACTGCAGCCAGCAAGATGCAAAGTCAGGAAGCATGAACAGGCAGACAGCAGAAAAAGGGTCACAGCTGTTACGTCTAATACTTGTAGCAGTCTAGTTTTGTGAAAATAAAACACTTGTTCCTGCTTCAACAATAAATAGCTTTAGAACAAATTATTGTATGTTCAATGTCTATATATGGCAGATATGGGTCAATAAAAACACATATTAGGGTGTGCAACCTTGGCTTAAAAATACCTGTATCAAATATCACAGCCTACTTCTCCATAAGGAAAAGAGTCACTGTCTTTTTTTCTAAACCCAGAACTTTAATTCAGTTTTAAAACTGTCAACAAGAAAACTTTTTCTGTGTAGAGAATATGGGAGCTGAACAGACAGTACTTACCAATACAATATCCAGGAGTTATTTTTATTTCAAAAACTGCTATACTAGCAGATTTATCTTGTCCCAGTTCACCTTCCAGTACAATCTGCACAATATAAATGAAACTGCAAATGTTAGGGTTTCAGTATTTTCTTTATCACCCTGGACATTTAAACAGATTAAACAAATTAAATATAGGTGGGGGGCTCATCACCCTTAGAGACAGGAGAGCTGTTTTTGCTGGAAGAGCTTGCCAGATTGCATTGAAGGTGGAATCGATACCCTTCCTCCAGGACAGCAGGCATACTGAAGGACAGTGAGACAGCCAGAAAATCCCACACTTCATGTAAGGGTCTGGAGCTTCAGATTCTTTCACTGTGGCTATACAGGACACTACTGTGAGCAATGTGATGTAATGGATTTTGGGTGGAATTACTCTCCTCTCAGATCTGACCCTGCCCAGAAGGGCAAAGAGGACAGGAAGGAGTGAGCACATCCTATGCCTGCTACAGGATGCCAGCAGCCCTGCAAGGTGGCCAGGAAGTGAGGCATCCTCGTGGCACAGCTCAGCTGGCTGTACTCTCCTGGAGTTTGCTGGGAAAAGCACAAACTGCCTGACTTAAGTCAGCTCTCCTCACTCATTTTAGGGACAGAGGCGTCAACTGACTCAGACACTGCAAGCACAAGACATGAAAGACAAGAATAGGGCCCGGGGGGGAGATGTCTGAAAAGCAGTTCACACACAGAAAGCCTGTGCCACCTTCTGAAGTCGGGCTTACCTTGTACTTCTTTGTGCTGTTAGTTATATCTAAGCTAGCTATGAGCCAGCTATCTGAAGGCTCCTTGGCTGACCACAGCAAACGATCAAAGCTCTCTCCTTCCTGCCTCAGGTACAGGTTGAGCCTGGCGGGATCAGGTGAAGCCTCTGAAGTTGTTGCTATCTGATAAATCAGTCTGACACAGCTCCACTCCTCTGAGTACAGCTCGGGACTGGACAGAATGGCTTTCTCACCCTCATAGGATGTATCCACAGAAATGTAATGTCCTAGGAAGACACACACATCAGAACAATAAATGCCAGAGTCTTTGCTTTTGCAAGCCTGTACGAAAGTACATATTTATAAAGAAATTGGTTGTTCTAGGGCTAGGTCTGGAGATTGAGACTGCTGCTCATTCATTAAGCAAGTCATTTAACCTTTTGATATCCCACTGGACCCACAGCAATGTTACTCCATGTGACTCACAGCATTTTTAATCACAATTTTTAGACTTCATTTCTATAATTTAGATTTTAAAATGATACATAAAAACCACATTGCAGCCAAGAACTTCTAAAGTATTTCTGGTTTCAAAGAAGAAAACTAGAAAGACATTCCTAAGTAGTAAAACTAACATACAAATTGCTGAATTTAAAAAAGTGCTACAAGTAAAGCTACACTTAAACTTTTCAGCAGTCTCAGTGGGATTATTTCAAAATTACTCTCTGTAGAGCCTCAAATATAACCTTCTCTATAAAAACAAAATAAAGGATGTGATTACAAGCTATAAATGCATAAGACAAAAAATAAAAAAAAATAATAAAAAAAAAACCCGAGAAACAACATGTGGAAAAAGGAGGCAAAAGTAAATAAATCACAGCAAAACAGAGGCCTAGACTTGGAGGCTTTACGAATATATCTAAACCAAGATGAGGAGAATAAAATAAAATGGGATATAGGAATCATAGAAACCTGGAATGCAATGCCAGAAACAAGTGAAACAGAGAGAGGAAGAAATTATTATTTTTTTTAAGGCAACAACAAAACAAGCTAGGACATCCACATCTGAAACTCTGTCTCACAGACCATCTGGGAAATGATCCTCCTAACCTAATGGCAATGTATATCAGACAAATCCCATTCCTGATACTAATTCTCAACAGCCAGGCTGCAACCAAGAATCCTGAGGTGTCAAGTCGGTTGTGACTCATCCAGCTCTCCCTGAAGCATGAGTTCTATCTTTTCTAGACTACCCAGAGCATATATCTCTTCTTTAATATAATTTCACTTGACCACAGAGTTTGTGTCAGTTTCCACATACAATGTAAACACTTGCTTAACTTTGACACCTCAGCAGTCAGACTGATGTTAAATACATTGCTTGCCTTCAAGGCACCCTCCAAATCCTTCCTGAGCTCTCCAACCCTACCAAGCACACTGGGGTTCCTTCCTTCCTAGGAATTCTCCTATTGCCTTTTCAAAGCTATTCTCTCCAATGTGAAAAAAAAAAAATCCGCATGGACAATCACTGCCTTTCCCAGAGCAAACAGCACATACCGATCTGGTCTACAAGATTCCCAAAGTCATCTCCCATACACCCCTGGGAAGATGACAAGAGCAGGCAGCGGCTCTGACAACACCTGATTCCTTGGGCAATGTATGTTGCAGCATCATCCCTACATCTCCCCCCTCACCTGCAGACCCATTTGTACTGTACATTTTTGTTTAACAGATGTAAGATGTAAGATACATGATTGCTACCTACTTATGGGGTAGATGCAGCCCTAAGCAGTATAAGGGACTGTGCAAATGCAGAAAAGCAGCATTTTGTTTTCCTTTTATGGAATGGAAATTTTTTTTGCCTCTTACCATCATTTCTCTTTATATCTACAGTGTCTGGTTTTAGTCTCTTCAAGGAATATACAAAATCATTGGTTAAGTAGCTGGTTACTGCAGCAGCATGTGAAAGAAAAATATACACAGGAATAAATATTTAAAAATAGGCACCTAAGATGTGTGCCAAAAACTTAATCTGCCACTAGGAAAAACTTGAGTGCATAAAACATCCACCTGCATACAGATATCTAGTTAGCTCACAAGAGTTAGCATGTAAAGCATTCATTTGCTAGCATGTGCTAGTCCAGGGTATGCATGTTTCTTCACATGTGTGGAGGGAAGAAGCAAAATACCAAGGCTCTATCAGAAGTTTAATGCTTCTCATACATTTCTTTTTAATTGATTTAAGTGGCAATACTCAGTTAAGACAAAGAATCTGTGGTTTTAGGCTAGTCTGAATTTGGATCATCATGTTTACAAGGAAACCTACAATTCAGAATCCACGCCTGGCAATTTCAGGTTAGATTTCAGCCCTGTTTTTGTCTGCACCTCATGAGAAAGCCTACAGAAAACAGAGCCTTCTTATAATACACATTATTTATTTATTTATTTTCCCAGAAATAAATTAGTGTTGACATAGAAATACGCATTTACATGTATACTTTAAACAACCAGCTATAAGGCTTAAATGGCTGCCTGGTCTTAGGATTTAATTATAAGTAGACTAAGGTTCTTCTACAAAAACAGTGATTTAAAAGAGAAAAAAAACCTCTTAAGAGTTTCCAGTTGGAATTATTTTGTTATTGTAAACTTGACTCTGCATTCTCTGTGTGCGATGCACTTGGGCTTACTTGGTCTGATTCCCCTCTGACACAAGAGCAAAGATCACAAACTCTGTTTTTAATCAGGTTTTGTGGGATTTTTTCATTGTTTTTTTTAAAAAGATACTAACTTGACGTACTCATTAAGGCTCCATAAACGGAGTGCTCTCACTCCCAACCTGCTAATCAATTGAGCATTTTGTGGAAATGTAAACTGTGTGATTGGCTCCTCTGAAATCAATTAAGGCAGTGATAGAGTTTTATGTAAAAGTTTATATACTTTTTAATTCAGGATCGGGGAGCCTGGCATGTTGCAGTATGAAGCAGAGAAAATGCTAATGTTAAACTTCTTCCAAATGAATGCTGGCATTCACTAAATGGCCTTTATACTAAACTGTATTTCAGTCATAGCAACGACATGTGCCATTTCTGCAGAAAGGAAGGTCTCACAATGCAGAGCTCAGAGACAGACTGAGCAATTGTGAGAGCAAATCAATGCAAAGAGAGGGTTCCTTGGAATGAAGAAGCAGACAAGTTTCCACACTTGTTTGTGGGAGTAACAGAAAGATATTTAGCAGTCTGTGGAGAATTTGATGAATGCACAATGCTGTAGTCTGAAATATCTCATTAAAAATGTAACATGCAGCTTCATTTTGCAACATGCCATGTGACTTTTCCCTTCAAAGTTCTCCTCCTCCAAATGATCATAGCACTTAACTTGTAGCAGTCATTCAGGAGTTACCAAGAGAGGCCTACTTTTCAAAATCACAGGGAAGCAAAAGCGAGGTAGTCACAAAATGCTAGGAAAAGCCTGATGACACAGAGACACAAGTTTACAATTTCTGGCAATGACTTGTTCTGGGGATAGGTGCAGATCTAAGCAGTATGAGGGGCTGTGCGAATACAGGAAATCTGCACTTTATTTCAATTTTTAGGCAAAGACATGGGGGTTTTGCCACTATGGTGAAGACACCACAGAAGCTTTTTCACAGATGACAAAAGCCAGAGACCAATAACTACCCTTGACTGGTATCAGCTAGCAGTTCCCTGGTGAAGGCAGACACCTACAGCCAGGAGAAGAGATGAGAGAAAGGGGACATTTAGATGTATTTCCCTTACCACTCATTCGCTACTTAGGATGGCAAGTAATGCATTTTTCACACCCATTCCCATAATGGCTTTTTAACCTACTGTGTAACTTCACTGTCTTCTCCTTGACAGCTGAATCAAACTGCACAGCACCAAGGATGTGTTCCTTCTACATTCCTCCATGTCTGAAGCAAAATCCTGAGCCCTCAGGGCATTAGTATCCAATTTTTCAAAGCTGTCCCTCCTCAATGCAACTACCCATTGCAGCAGTAAGACTCACCAGACAAGACCTTTACAATCATTCTGTGTATGACTCTCATCTTGCTGTTCTCAGCTACAGTTGGTGTTACATTAACTCTGTAAGTCATTCATCCAAATTTTCCAAATCTTTATTTTATTAACTTACTTACTTAACAAATAGGCATTAGAATATTAGTCAACAGTATCCTATCAATGGCTTAGGGGAAGGAAGGGTTGAGACCAGCAATACTTTTTCCTGAAAACAGTGCAGAAACTACACTGGTTGCTTTCTCTGTAAATTACACAAACAAGACAAAATCCTAGACATTGGATAATAAATGAAAAAAAATTCCATTGACAAAATGAAAACAAAACATAACAAAATAAAAACCAACTGGGATAACTAAAATTGCCAGGTAGTTTTTCAGTTATATATTTTCTCTGTAAAAATCTGGAAGGGTAACCACAGACATGTTAAACCTTTGTGGGGTTTATATCTGACACAGGTGTTCACTTAGTTCAGCAACAGTGCAGCTTTACAAGAAAAGCTGTATACAAGCAGAGAGTTCCAAGAGAAATAGTACTAAGGAAATATTAAATAGAGCAAGTTTGGGAAATTATGTTTTATTAGGCATTCTTTTATACAGCAAATTTGCAGGAAATGCCTCAAAATTGCCAGTCATATATGGGTTTTCCCTGTACTTGCCATACAGAAACAGGAAAGAATTATTACCAGGGTTTCTTAGGATTGATCTAGTGATACCTTCTCTGGACCCTCAGTGTCTGTGGCTTTAGGGTTTGTTTCTTTGTTTTTTAAATATTCCACTGGGGAAAGGGGAGGGTGGGGGAAAGGCAGCAAAACAGTTAATATTTTAGGACCTATTAAGCCTTCTTACATCTCCAGGAAAAATTAAGTGTTAAGGTTTAATGCTGGGCCTGCAATTAAGCTAATGACAGATGGTCTCTATTAACCTCTCTCCCATCCCAGAAAGAAAAAGGAAAGAGAATAAGGGAGAGAGACTTACAGGTTGGAAACTAAACTGAACAGCTTTAATGATACAGTAATGATGAAAAATAAAATAATTGAATAAATACAAATCCAATATCACTTCCCTCCTGTAACATTCAGGTCACAGGCAAGACTGCAGGGCAGCCCTGGGAAAGTCCCAGGAGTCCTGTACTCAGTACATGGGAACTGAATTCAGTAATGTATGGGTCAGGACTAAAGGCAGAAAAACAGAGTCCTCTGAGGACAACGGCCATAGATGAAGAGAGCTTGGTCCTTGTGATCCCTCAGATTTATACCAAGTATGATGTGTATGGGATGAAATACTTCGTTTGGTCAGTTTTGGGTCACCTGTCTGGTCTGCTCCTCCCCTCATTTTCCTCACTTTCATTTCCTGCACCTAAGAAGTTTAGCAGCACCAACCAATGGCCTTTGTTCTGTAAACTGTTCTCGAGCTATAACTATAAACATTGGGTGTTACTATCTCTAGCAGCAGACATTGACTGAGAAACGTGCTGCTAATTTTGGCAAGCGCAGTTACTTAGAAGAGAATTAACTGAAAAGTAAAATTGCTGAAAAGAAAATTGGTTCTGTCCTGGCTCAAACCAGGATGTTCTGTTAAAAAATTGATGATGCAGCCAGAGAGACATAACTTTGCAAATGGAAGTTTGCATGGAATCCATCCATTGATACATATGAGGCTTAGAGAAGGTTCCAGGTTTGAGTTAAGAGCTCAGAGACCAGCTACTTCATATGAGATTTTAAGTGAATCTAAGTGTGCCACTGGATAGGAAAGATTTAAACTTGACATTCTACTATTCATTCAATTTCCTTTTATTAGAAAGCAAACTTTTCAACTAAAGTCGACACTTTTTGATGTGAATTTATCTTGAAAAACAGAATTGTGTGGATTGATGCCAAATTTGTCCTATTTATGAGAAGTTAATTTGTGAAGAAAATTATTCCTCTAATCAGAAGCAGTCATCATGCATTTTGTTAAGTCTTTTTGGAGTGAAGTGGAAGAGTTGGAGGGTGAGGTGGGTTTTTCTTCAAATATTTTTAGGCAGCATCATAGGTAAGCAAAAAAGATTGCATGAGTGACTTTTCAATTGGAGGGAAAGGTTTGCTCTACAATTCCATCCCCAAACTGGCCAAACACACAAAAGCCTGCACAAGTATTTCAACTGGGTCAACAACAGTATTCTGGGATTAGAGAACCAGTTTAAACTGCAACAATAGTGGCAATTTGGAAACAAATGCAGTTTGGAATATTTTAGAGGTCTTTTGACCTACAAGCAGGAGGCTGTTATCTGACCCAGAAGTCTTTGCAGCAAGTTTTGGTGCATGCAGAGCTACAAGACAGGCAGCATCAGGCCAGAGGGCACCAAGCCCACCCCAGGTCCCCATGCTGGATGCTGTGATGCAGCCCTGGCAGGGTGCCCGGGCCCAGCTCCCAGCTGCAGGTTGCCTCTTGCTGCCCTGCTCTGCCTGCCATGGGGCAGGTCCCCTCTGGGCAGCCTTGGCCACAATGTCACCAAACCTGGTGAGCATCAAGGGCCACCAATAACTCTTGGGTGAGCAAATTCTCTTGGTAGCAGCAGTGCATCCCAGGCACCTCTTGCCATTGCTGCTGGACATGAGATCTGTCCACATCCCTCCCTAGCCTGGTCTGGCAGATGGGTAAGCATGGCAACAACAGCCCACCCTTGTGAGATTCAGAGTTTAACCACTTGCCCTTGGGAGACCTGCAGCAGCAGTTTCTCTGTCTGACTGACACATGCATGATGCACATGGGGGTGAACAGCAAAGCCTAGCCCATGTTAATGATGGCAGAGGCTCAGTCCCAAAACACCCAGGGTAGTGCCATGATCAAAGCTACTTGACCCTACAGGGCATAATGGGTATTTTCATTGCCATGAAGTAGATTACTTCTGGTAAACCATTAGAATCACATCAGAAGAACTGCATGGTGCATGCTGGGACCAATTTGTGATGTCATCATAGGTTAAAACTTTTAGGCCTTTAAAATCCTTGTCTCCTTCTCCATGGCTTCTTAAAAGAAGCTCTGTGAAAAAAGCTGAGGGATGGAGAATCAGGAGGTGGTTTATGGAATCAGGAGGTGGTTTATGTTGTTAGCAGTGACTGATACTCACTGCTACTGTCCAGGCTTTCCCTTCCCTTGTGTTTGCAAGAGCACCTGAACCCTAGTGTTGTCACCTTTCTACAGCAACAACTCGTGGTCCTGCCTGGCCATTGCCAGCTGCCTGAACCACCTCCCTGCCCAGGCAGGGAGAGCACCTGACGGCCCCTGCTAAATCTGCCCCTAAATCTGCTAAGGTCTTCTTCAGAGAGAACAATGGGGTGTCCAGGCAACTTCCACAAAGCCGTGCAGTATTTACTGAAAACAAAAGCATCTTGTACAACAGCAACGCCTGAGGCGAGGAGCACAGAGGCAGTTGGTCAAGGCAGCTGCCCACCTTCCTCCTGGGCATGGACAGCCCTGACAACAGGAGTTCCCTGGGCAGTTTCCCCTCCAGCTCACCTTACTTTATAAAGTGAGTTTTCCTTTGGGGACTGAGATTTATCACTTAACCCTTTGCTTTCCACAGCCACCAGACTGGGCAATCTCCAAAGGCTCCTTACCCAGCAGAGGGCTTGGATTAACAACCAGCTCCCACCTCCCACCCTGTCTGTTGCTCCCCTAGGAAGTTCAGAAATATGTCTGTTAGCAAGTCTGTCCAAAACCATAGAAGTAAAACAATTAACCCTGAAACACTGTGACTGTGGCATCTGGTTGCAGCAACTACCACACTGGCAAAGCCTCCCAGCCTCCATCCCTCAGCATGCCTGTGAAAAACTGGCAACAGTCCCGGCTTGTGCTCCTGATTTGGGTTTCTGATTTAGAGGAGCTGCTCCACTGCACTGGTGGTGTTTGAACTTGCAAGAGTGTTTAAGCAACAGCTGGCTCCTGTCTTTGCTTTCCCAAGACCCTTACAACATGCATCAGTTACACCAGATCCTCTGTTTGTTCCAAACACAAGCATGTGGATTTGTTTTCTTTCACAATGACCTCACAGATTTTTATACGCTTTTCAAGTTTTCTTTCTGCTTGTTCCAGCCAAACCATTAGTCCCAGTGAGCTGTTGTTCTGACCACTCCGTTCTCCTTTTCATGCTGTTCATGACATAATTTTTACAACTTTAAATCTGCTTACACAAAGGATACCAGGTTCTCCTATGGTATCACTGGTTTTCCTTGCAACACCTCTTTCAAAAAGTCATCTCCGTGATTTCTATTAGCTAGTATACTTGACGAGGATGTAGGTAATAGATTTAGAGACACAAGATTCTCTGCTGTGAATTTCTGAACTAGAAATAATTCAGAAAAGCCTCTTCTTTATTCATAAATCAGTTTCCATTGTCTCCAGTGCACAGGAAATGTTAAAGATAAAAAACAGATAAAGTGGAAATCTTCAGGCATCTACTTGTTCGCAGTGGTCATCTCTTTCTTCACTAACTCTGTCCCTTTGCTACATCGTGTTTCCACCAGGATCAAGCACGCAGGAGACAGTGTGATAGCTCTTCCAGCACAGCTGCTTGTCCTGGCAGAGTACAGCCCAGGGCTGCCTTCCTTCAGCAAAAGAATACAAAATGTTGCTTTTATAGTATTCCCTTGCATTATGCTGTCTGTTTACTTGGTTCATTACTCCCTTCATTTATTTGTGCAGATGCAAATGGTGTGAAGTGGTGGAATGCCTGTAATGTATTAAGAGCTCTGCTTCGTATAATGTGCTGAGCATGTCTCAGCCTGCCCAAGGCAAACTTATCCACATTCCGCTGAGCTTTGGCACTTTTTTGAAGAAAAATCCTTCAGATTTGCAGCCCAGAGATGGGTAGATCTAGATCATGAGATAGGGGAGCTGTTTTAAAGGTGGCTTCTTGGACCATGCCTCTCCTTGGATCAGAGTGACAAGCACAGCCATGGGGAGTAAAATTTTGAGAGAGATGAAAAAGACTCAAACCCAACAAACCCTGATTTGGTTTCTGCATGTCAGGTATTTTCTTTAATCCAGAAGACTGATTTTGTGCTTCAAAAACAAAGAGTCCTTGGTTGAGAAACTTCATTGGCATGATTCAATGAGGTGTAACTAAAAGCCCACAGTGTTCACCTTCTAAGCAAAACTCTGAAGCAAACCTGCACTCTGCTAGGGAAGTGGGAAGACTCTGGTCACAGCAGAAGACAAACCAGCCTTGGAGCTAGTGTGAGCAGGAACAAAAGTCTGTCCAGGATGACTTGGCTTAGGTGGACGAGGGAGAGGGATCACAGCATTCAGGGTGTTCCTGGGACAGGCTGCAATACTGCCCTTGAGGAAAGAAAAAGCCCTCTTCCAGTAGCCTTCTGGAGTGCATCTGCAAACCATAGGGATGTGCTCAGTGAAAGATTACAAAAGCAAAACCTTTCTTCTTCATGGATCTGCTCTCTGCATCTGCTAAACCACTTGGCCTGCAGCATTAGCCCAAAAACCACCTCCCCTGCCTAAAGACTTGTCTGTCTCTCCCAGCTACATCAGATCAACTAACAAAATACAACCTTTGCTCACATGCCTTGTTTCTCCAAGGAAAGTTGTAAAAGTGCTTGGCCTATATAAATCACATTTACTTTGATACTCACCTGGGCCCTGGGTTCTACATAGACTGAAACACTATTTAATTTTAAAATATTAGAAATAATTATTTGGTTTCACTGGCTTCAGAAGTTGAACTCTTGTGAGTTCAATTACCTGCTTTCCTTAAGCTTGGTGATTTCATACTCTTTTTTTTATACCAGGATCATTAGGATGACTGGCAGGCTCATGGTGGGCCAATTAGTGATCTCACATCACTGGATACAAACAGAAACGCTAAGTACTAGTGATAGCAGTAACCTGGTAGAAGGTCACCTGCAGGAATCAGCCTAGCCACACCATCACTTTCCAAAAGCTGCTGGAGGTTGCTGTCTTGCAACTTGTTTATCACCAGCTGCTGTGGCAGCCCCTTAGTTGCTTCTGTGTTTATGCAATGGCCACTCAAGAAATCCATTCTAAGCAAGAAAGAAGCCACAGTGCCTCATCCTCTGCACCAGCAAGCTTCATCCTGTACCAGGAACATGTAGTGGTGGAAGACTCAGCATCTGCAACCACACAGCATGCAGCCAAGGAACACATCTATTGATGTTGAACATCATAACCACCAGGACCATGCCTAATATTCCCTGGAGGTCTGCAAAACTGCATCTGACAGTTAACCACTTCAAAGATGAGCACTGGCAGCTTCAATTTACCAGGGATTCTTCTAGGCTTACAGTCCTGTACATCATTCCTGCCTCGCAGGCAGCTGGCAACAACTGAGGATGTGTGTATGTACAGATAGACTGAGCCAAAATCCACAAAACTGGAGAATGGGGTTTTTCAAGGGTTTATCCAAATAGCTCCAGGAGAGATAACTGTAATCTCTAAAGCGTCTCATGGACATTTTAGGGTAATGGAAAGTAGGTGTACATTTAATCCTGAAATCTACCTTTGCCATTTGATCTTTAAGTATAAACCGTTTCACTAGGTAACGAATCCCTTATGTGCAGAGATGTTTGTCAAAGGACTTTTCATTCCAGCTTCCGGCTCTTCCCCTCAAGCAGAAACTACACTTCAAACAATACACATCTATGCTCCATGGCAGAGCACATCCACTGGAAGTTGAGCACAGGAGCTCTGGTCATAACCCTGCTCCTCCTGCAAGCAAACTCCTTTTGACAAACACTAACTATGACTTCTGGCTGAATACCCTTAAACATGAAGTGTTAAACTGGCAAAATGAAACAGGAGGTAATTTTACAGCCCATGAATTTTACAGCTCTGGAATTCAACCCATTGAGGCTATTCTCAGTTATGTTTTTCTTCTTCAATTATTACTCTCTTTTTTTTCTGAGTGGATGATTTTAAAACTATGAAATGCTACCAATCAAAAGGCGGGAATGAAAGCTTGCTCTGTTCTTTTTCCAGAAACTCATGTGTATTTGTTAACCCTACAAAGACTTGGCAGTTTTTACAGGGATTATGGAAAACTGCACATTGATAAACTTCCCTCTAGTCTCAAAATTCAGAAGATCCCAAAGTATTTTACAGGATAATGTGGACCTCTGCGGGGAGGGGCTGATGCCCTGTGGTTCCACTGCCTCTGCCTCAGTTGTTGCAGTCCCTAGTACCATAGGAAGAGATTCACTGTGGAGCTTCATCTTTAAGCATGACATTTGGGCTACGTAGAATTACATTTGTAAGGATCAGTTGGTATCAAAAGCAAGAGATAACTCCTTGTGCAAACGCCAATCTAAGGGAACAGAAAAAAATGGATGCAGATGAATGTTATGAAAATGTAGGCATTTAAGAGATTTAGGAACCAGTATTTTAATTTCTACAAGGTATCTGGCTGATTACTATAATCAACAGAGTTTTGATACATTTTAGCTTTCCTGGGCTTTGTGTTTTGATTAAAGCACGCAGTCAAATTATTCTTCAGGATTAAGCACAAGTTCATGAACCACCTCATACATCTGAATTAGTCTCAAGCCAACAGAGGTCACCCAGAATATGCACAGGGCTCTGCCATCTGTCTGGCCCTGTCCACTCTTCACATGTCTGTCATGTCACAGTGGCCTCTCGGCTTCTCCTCGCTAGGCAATGGTCAACAAACTAATTCCTTCAGGCATCCCTTTCCCACGCTGCCCAGCTACCCAGAGACACTTGTCATTGAAGATGCTCAGACCTGATGCTGAACACAGGCTCCAAATCTTTCTCTTTTTCTTTTTTCTAGATAATTTTGGAAGTTAAAAGCTACTGAAACTTTTGGCAAATTCTAGCCCTTACTGCAATGTCATTCCAGTGAATATCCAGTATTATCCTCAGACATCTGCTTGCAAAGGCATTTAGCATACCCTGGTTCTGCTATAAGACACATGTATCAAGATAGAAATAGCACTGGAGATATAAACTGGTCATTGGAAAAAAATCTATCAATCTGACCCTGCCAGTTCATGAGACTGTTTCTTTCAGGAAATATCCTCACTGATTCCCATTTCACTGCCAAAGTAAGTAAAAAGCTTGTCAAAACATTCCTAAATATTAAGCATTTATGAGCTCTCATTACTTTATTATTATTATTATCATCATCATCATTATCATCATCATTACCCTAACAGATTATTAAGGCTCTTAGGCCTCATTCTGCTCACTTTACATCTTAAATATCCTAGGGTGATCATACAGATGTTAGTAAAGTTTAGGTAAATCCATAAAACACTACTTAGTTTAACATACATCAGTGCTCCTGAGCTGCCAAATCTCATGGGGCACTTAACCCAACACACAGGAAGTGGTTCCCTTGCAAACGTACACCCTGATTTATTGCTCAGAATGTAATTAAGGGACCCCAAAAGGCCTCAGCGGATCCAAACCTGCATCTTCCCAGCTGGCTGTTAATATCCAACAGTGGTCACAGGCGGAGGCTCAGGGAAGAATTAAGTGTAAAACAAGCATGTTAAGATACTCCCCACCATGCCCTCTGTCTCAGCCCCTTCTGCCATTTTTCAGTGTGGAGGACTGTCTGAGCTGGCTGTGACACAAACTGTACCAACAGATGAGCCCAACTAAGCAGCATGTGCCTCATGCTTATTCAAAACAAAAATAAACTACACAGAAAATAAACCTGCAGAAAGAACTTCGCTCTTTCTGTCAAACTTTGTGTGGTCTTTCTAAAAAGAGATTTTAGTCCAGTTTTTCTGAGAAAGCCTGTTAGTGTCATATTTGCCATAAATAATAATCCAGAAGTTATTTGATACAAGGCAAATGCTGGAACACTTAAAGGTGTTACCAAAGTTCATGTTGTGCCAACAAACATGTTCAGCACTCTTCCCAGCACATTGTCTGTATGTTCACAGTTTCCCCAGGAACAGTAAATTCTCTGCAGGAAAAGTATTTTCAGCAAACAAGCAGGCTTTGGGGGGAAACCAGAGCTGGGAGCTCACACTGGGGGCACCTACATGCTCCCTTCCTCCTTGACAGTGCCAGCCAGGGCCCTGGAATGCCCCATGGGCACTGGCAAGGGCTCACTGCTCTGCTTCTGGTGTCAAGAATCAGATTTTCAAGTCTCAAATTGTCCCGGCAGCTAATCCCAGCAGTTTTGCCTGTTATCCTACAGAGTCAGAAACATGTGTTGCCTGCAAGGAAATCCACTGTTTACTGAAGAAACATGCATTTGTTCTCACCAAGAAGTATCAATGGGCATCTCTGGGATTACAGAGGCAATTAACTCCTTATTAGATGTTAAGATGTGATTAGACTAACTCCACAATCTCTATTTTGGTTCAAATTCCATGCATATACCACCCATCTCTTAAAAGTGAATGTGTACAATTGCCTTTGCCGGGCTCTGCTCCAAGCCATAAACTCAAATAGCATTGACAGCTGCTCCACAACTCACACACAAGAGACACTTTCCACGGAACACATTATCAGTGCACCTTCCTGACATGGTCCCCAGCCTTTATTGTGGAGCAGGAGAAAGACCAATTTCCACAGCACAGAGAGGGTGAAACTTCCAGAGCTTCTGCTCCTCCTCCACACCTCAAAAGCTGAGAGTAAACTAGGCCACAAGAGTAGCTGCTTGCCAAGTTTTATCTTGGAAAACTAGGGAAATATTTATGACCAATGGGAACTTGGGGAAAAAAAAAAAAGAAATACAACTTTTCAGTGCATGATACTGAAATAACCCAAAGTACTGAGCCAGTACTTCTCTAACTGGTGCTCAGAGGGAAGAAAAAAACGAAGGTCTCACACACCAGTCTTCAAAAGTCTTGGCTCTAACACTAGCAAGAAGCTGATCCAAGATGACTTAGTCTGTGACAACCACCTAAGGCAAAAAATCTCCAGATTTAGAATTTAGGAAAATGTAAATTCATAAGAACACTGCAAACCAGAACTTTGCTACATAAATCTTACTTTTTCCTTTAAAAAAGAAAAATGCTAGTAAACGGTGGTTTGGGGAATCAATAAAATACATCATGCAAATAGGCATCTAAATTTTCTGTAAATTTTTATCAAGCAAAAAAGCATGCAGAGCTTTAAAGAGCAAAGGATACAGCATGCAACATAAAGAAAGCAACCAAGCAGGGATACTAATATACATGAAATTCCTTGCTTTTAAATGTGCTCTATTTTATCTTCCTTTCCACGGCTTTTTCTCTGCTTTAAGAAAGAAATCAAAGTCTGCAATATCTTTTACATTTTACAAATAACAGCACTGTTTCTTTGTAATGCTTCCAACTCCTGAGGCAAAGTATAGGAGTATTAATGGTCAGGAAACTAGCCTCAAGAAATTCCCACAGCTGGTTGTCCTTGCAACCCTCCAGGGAGGAAAATGGCTCCACTTCACAGCTGTTCTCAGACCTGTGAACCAAGCTGTTTCAGGAGAATTTAGACTGATTCCAGCAGGGGAAGCATGCAATGAATTTTATACCTGCTTTCCTCCTCTACATCTCTGGGCCACATGAAGTCTGGTCAGGAGAAAATTAAACCCACAGAGCCTTCCTGAAAACAGATCTAACCGGGCTGGTTCAACCTCTGCTCATCCCTTTCACATGAGAATAAATCTGTAGTTATGTCTTTGTATCTCCCTCCATAAATAATTCAGTAGTATATTAGGGCTTAAATTCTGCATCAGATACAAAAGCAGAAAGAAAACAGTATAAACTGAAAAGTTTGTTCAATCATGTCCTGAGGGACTGCCAACAGACCACTGGACAGCAACTATATGCACAAGCTAAAATATCTCATATTAAGCAAAAGCTGTGGCTGTGTGCCAGATGATGATAAATAACCATACGGCAAAGGGTTGTGCAGATGGGCAGGTCAGTGCCAGGCAGGAGGCTGGTAGCTACTGAAACCCGCTGCACCTTTGTGTAGATCTCTTGGCATTTAACATTTGTTCTTCAGCATGAAGGAAATGTGTCACAAGCAGCAGCTGGCAACCTCACTGGGACAGGAAAGGAGTCCTGTGGGGCAGGATCTGAGGCAGACGTGCTTATCCCTCCTGACTAATTTTGAGGGTTAAAACTGATGAAGACACTCTTCACCAAGCACTGACCCACAGAACATGGTGCATACACTTGCTGTTGCTGGTGTGATCTGCACGCTGCATAAAAGCAGTGTCTCCAGTCAGGCTCATTACCTTCTTTATTGATTTGCTGAATCTCCAGGACAACCAAATACCTAACATCCAAGCTTCTTTCTGGGCACATTTTCCCTCTGAAATGTGTATCTTTTCTTAGCAGAAAAAAAAGGGTACATAGGTATTTGATGTGACAACAATAGTTTAGTAAGTCCTTCTTATGGAAAAGCAATGATGGGCCACTTTTTAAAGATCCATACCCTTCCGGTGGGAGTTCCTGGTTATAGCAAAACAAGTGTGAGACGAGTGTGCCAAACCAAAATGGGCACACTTCAACAGTGTCTGGTTAACATTATAATTTATATCTTCTTCAGAAGCAATGATGAAGGAGATTCCCATTGTAGCACCATGGATGTAATTTTCAAAGAAAATCACACCTCCCTTTTTTCAACGCCCTTCCACAACAGCTGGGTGCTAGAATTCAGCCTCAGGGTGGTCTTTTGAAAAGGAGCACTATGTTTTCTGCTCCAGGAGAGCTGAAACTTCACTTTTTCTTTGTATATGGCCATATTGTGCATTAGTAGTCGCCATAGAATTGTAACATATGGAAACCTGGGCAACAGATCATGCATATAGATATAATCCTAATAATGATGTATGCAAACAAACAGAAAGCAAATTCCACTGCAACCAAACTGTACTCATCAGACAGTCCTACTGTATATTTCTGTGCCAGCTATGAAAGAAACGTGGCAGCACAGCTGAATATAAAAATGAAGTTCAATAAAATTCAGAGCATGGTCAAGATGAGTCAGATATTGATATTCAAAACTAGCAGCCATTTGTTAACCTCAGAAAATTCTCAGATATTTAAAACAATCTTTGATAGAGAGAGATAAGGATTTGATGGATGGACTACTCAACTGATAAAGAATTGGCTGGATGGCCACATCCAAAGAGTTACAGTGAACAGCTCAATGTCCAAATAGAAACACGTAACAAGTGATGTCCCTTAATGGATCAATACTGTTCAATATCTTTGACAAAGACATACATAGTGGGATTGAATACACCCTGAGCAAGTATGTAGATCACACCAAACTGAGTAGTACCATCAATTTGGTTGAGGGAAGGGATGCCATCCAGGGGGACCTTGACAGACTTGAGGCTCATGTGAGGCTCACGTGAACCTTTATGAAGCTCAGTAAGGCCAAGTGCAAGGTCCTGCACATAGCTCAGGGCAACCCCCAGTAGAAAAACAGGCTGGGGAATGAATGGGCAGCAAAAGTAGCTGGGATAGAGGACTCAGGATTTCATAATTTTTATAATTCTCTCAGCTTTCTAGGAAAAATGCGAGATTTGTTGCTTGGCGATTCACCTCCTGAAAATGTTGGAAGAGCTAAATAAGTTGAAAAGCAGAGCCTTGACTTCAGGTTAAGTATAAAAATTTCAAGTTGCATATCAGTTCCTATTTGACCTGGACTCCTTCAGCATCCCTCCAGATTTACCACAGTCTAAACCTCTAATGCCTTCACAACTTGAGACAATCTCTATCACTCTAGACAATCCTCCATGCCCTTGCAGGGCTGTAGTTCTTGTCACCTTCAGGTACCTCGGTGGGATAACAGTTACCACAGGAGCACTAATGGAAACCCTGCAGCAGATTTCCCATGCACATCATGCAGCCTCCTCAGCAACATGTCCACAGAGTCACCAGTAAAATGCACAGACCCACCGTGCAGGTACAGCATGCAAACTTCTCTTTCCAAAAGACGCTGCAGGCTGCCTTCCTCCACCAGGCTAAAGCAATGCATTATTTTGCAGACCCTTCAGACTGCCACCCTGCCCTCCCAGGGAGTTTCCTGCAGTACACAAGAGGTAATACACATGCTATGCAAACTCAGATGGTACAATCACCAAGTTAGAAAAGGCCTCAAAAGGGAGGTTAATCTACTGCTGATGTCCAGCAGGCAACAATTCCATTTTCCAGGAAGTTTCAAAGATTGAAGTTTTTATTATCGCTTCACAGAATAACTTGTATATTTTCAAACCATGGACTTAATACTGAAACTTTGGAGCTCTTCCTTTCTCACTTTCACTCTGGAGTAGCAACGAGAGATACCTCAGCTGACAAGTGGGTGCCACATGCAATCTTGCAGTAAGCAGCTAGGTTATTTAAGAATAGTGGAATAATTTGCAGGTTGACTCAATGCATAGGAGTGAAATTCCCTTCTAGATGCATAACTAAGAGAAAACACAAAATGGTCTATCAAAAAGAAGCATCACAAAAGCTAAGCAACTCTGGAAAGGCTAACTGACAGAAAAAGTTCTGACACAGCACAGAAAGAGTCCTCAGCTAGTAAAGGGTAATTGATCATGTAACTCTTTTTGGCTTCAACACACACCAGCTGTGAAGTCTACACCAAATTCATGAGTGCTTTTTCCTATAAAAACAAACACTGATTACACCTATTTGCTTTTTACCTACATGTGATGGTCTAAACTACACATACCACTCATTTTATTTCCATATATGACAACTTCACTGTGCAAAGTTCTCTCTTCTTTTTCAAACAAACTACAGTTACTGCCTTAATAACTCTCCAGTTTGACAGTATAAAATAAGCACTGGAAGTGGCTATATTTAGAGAACAATCTGGTATTGGTATAAATCCTCTCATGTTTCCACTTAAGCACACAAGTATGTTCTTGGCCAGGAAAGAAATGCCTCTGCAAAAGGCCTTGTAAGAATTAAAACGCGATGAGATGGCTATGTAGCAACTAGTAAAGGTTCATGTGCTTGAACTTCTCCTGCTTGATACTAATCTTATACAAAACAACAGTGGTATGTATGCATATTTAAAATGTTACAGGTCACCCTACTTGAAATGCTATAAGCACCAGCTTAAAAAGTAGCTTTCATACAGCTACATGAGCACTTTCAAGGAAATAAGTGATGATGTTAATACCTGGTTTACTAACACAAGTACTGTGAAGATGAATATGCAACTGCAGATGCTAAGCAGACCAGTATACTGACATGGACTTTTAAACAAACATTAGTCCACATACTGACAGATTTTATCATTGTTTGAGCAATGGACGTTATCATTTCTCCAAGGCATATCTCTAAGGGAAAAAAAACAAACAACAAACCAAACCAAAGAACAAGTAAATTAAGCTTTCTTAAAGATTTTTATTGTTTCTGTATTGGGTACACTTTAAAAATCCAGGTACCAGGATGCTTGAATTTGCAGTTTCCATTTGTGTATATGCATGTACTTTAGCACTCAAGGCAGCCTTTACTTCCCTTTACAAGAACTTGGGAATTTAAACAATCTCAAGTTAGTTTACAGTTAGGAAAAACAAAACAATTGATCTTCTGACTACTGGGAAGGCTCCAGATTTGTTCACAGCTATGACAGTCTAGTGCTGCTTAAATTATGGCTCAAAACTTGAGCAGTACTAAAAGCTCCTCATTTTCTTGATGCCTTTATTGAGTAAATTTTCTGTGGAAGCCTGAAGGATGGCACCAAACTATAGGGCTTTATAATGAAAATCACTCACTGTTGAGTAGAGGCAAGATATTAAAAAAATTGTATTACCCTAGCACTGCTACAGATTCTCACTCTTGTTCTGCCATAGTCACACAGGGCAAATCTAGGTATCACCTGACACTTGAGTACTCAGATACGACTTTCCTGGGATTAAAAAGGTCTCAGTAAGAATCTGTAGCCTGGCATGACACATGGAAATGTGTCTCCAAGTCTCTGGTCTTCTGATTTCAGCCCCTACTTAGAGCTTGTAATTTTTGTGACTGCTTGCCATGTGTGTGTACATATTTAAGGCAGGGAAAACACTTCCCTGTACACTATGCACCTGCTACATGGGGGAAGGAGAGGCGAAGGGGTTTGCTAATCTCAGACAATAGTAATAAATATTGATAATGAAGTGCAGGTCATCTTTGGCATATATGGCTTGGGAGAATTAAGGCCTCTGTTTCCCAAACAAGATGCAAGGCAAACATCACAGACGTCTATGTCTGTTTTATCATTTGCCTGAACATGAATCAGGATTGATGACCTGTGAGCAACTCAGAGTCCACATTGATTCCTTCCTCTGCCTCCCTGCTGACTTCACTAAATGGTGATGCCAATTACTGTCAGCTCTGTTGTATGGCCTCAAATGAACTCAACTCACTTTGGCTAAACAGCTGTGAGACAGTACTTCAGTCAAGGACGTTCATTTGCAGAACGATCTGCCAAGAGCAATTAGATGGAGTGGAACTACTTTGCTAAAGCTTCCTCAGGATAATAACCATGTGTAAAACAGCACATACCAAAGACAAGAAGTCTTCCAATGGAAATTACTAATAAACTATGAAATTATGAAGAATACGACCCATTCACCAAAATGCATCAGAGTGCACTATGCCTCAGCTTATCTGTTTCCCATGAAATCTTGCAGCCAGGAGCATTAGAAAACCTTAGCTATGTGATAATCAAGGCCCAAAAATACCAGCAAAGGACAAGCTCTTAATATCCTGTTAGCAACAACTAAAAGATCCTTAATCTCACAAGGTACTGACAACAAACTCTCATTTCTGCTCTTGAATGAGGGTGCCAAGATTTCTTACATACATACACATAAATGGACTCAGACATGTACACATATATGTGACTATTCTGTTTCATTCTCACCTTAGAAGTACCAGAAATTCTAATGTTCTTCATTGTGAGTGGAGATCTCTCTGAAAGACCACTGCAGTAGTGATTTTCTTAGCTTTCAGTCAAAAAGATGAAGATAGCACAGAATCACAGAATGGTTGAGGCTGGATCCTCTTTGAACCTTCTTTTCTGCAGGATGAACAGTTCCAGCTCTTGCAGCCTCTCCTCACAGGAGAGATGCTCCACTCTCTTAATCACCTCCACATCCCTCCACTGGGGTGTCTCCAGTATGTCCATATCACGCTTTTACTGGGGAGGACAGAACTGGATGTGGAACTCCAGATAGGATTTCACCAGTGCTGAACAAAGGGGAAGGACTGTCTTTCCTGACCTGCCAGCAACAGTCCTCCAAATGCAGCCCAAGACACCATTACCCACCTTTGCTGCAAGGGCACATTGCAGGCTCACGGTCAACTTGGTATCCACCAGGGCCTCCAGGATCTTTTCTGCCATGCTGCTTGCTAACTAGGCAGCCCCATAATATGTTCTGGCACAGGGCTGTTCCTCCTTGGGTGTAGAACTTTTCATTTCTCCTTCACGAGGTTTCTGTCAGCCCATTTCTTCAGTCTGTTGAGGTTACCCTGGAGGCCAGCATGACCCTTCCATGCATGAGTCACTCCTCTGAGTTTTGTATCATCACCAAATCTGCTGAAGGTACATTCTATCTCAGCATCATTAATGAGCATGCTGAACAGGAATGGACCCCACAGTGAACTCTGGGGTACACAACTAGTGACTGGCCTCCAACTAGACTTTGCTCCAGTGATCACCACCCTCTGGCCCCAAAATCTCAGCCAATTTTCAATCTTCACCTCACCTCTGCTCATCCAGCCCATACTTCCTTCATCAGCTTTTCTATGAGGATCTTACAGGTATAGGAATCAAACAGACAAAAAAAGCCAAACAGAAATTCCAGTTATATGAAATGTAAAGATATGCCACAAGTATTCATAAAGTTTCAAAGTAAAATTGGAAGCCCTCCTTCCTTGTTCTTCAGCTCTTCATTGCTTATAATGCTACAGCCTCAGCAGCTGAATTTCCAGTTAGTTCTCCAGCAACAGAAGCCTGGACTTGGTATTTCTAAACTGATCTCAGCTAAGGTACCTTTATATATCAAAGAGGCAAAAGAGACAAATTATTTTTTCCCTTTGAAAACAGTTTTTAAATATGCCTCTAGGCATCTCTATGTCCACCTGCATCACAAATGCAGTGAGAGAGCAGCCACACCACAGGGCAGCTCTATTTCTCCATCACCCACATCCTGGCTGCAAGTCATGTTGCCTTCCAAAACAGCAAGATGAGTAGCCTTGCCTTTTCAAACCAAGTACACCTCAAAGAATATAGTCTTGTAAATATTGATAGTAATTAAAACAATAATAATAGCAGTAGTAATAACAATCATCATCATCATCATCACTGTTGCCTCAGAAAGATTTTAAATAGAAAACATTTTGGTTAGGCTCATAGGCTCATTAGGCTCATAGCCTCCTCTATGAGGGAAGACATGCCCCTTTCATTAAAGGAAAACGGTTTTTATTGTATTTTCCCTATTGTGTTTTCCTCCATTCAGATTTTCTAGAAGTGGTCCTTAATATCCAAGACTTTATTTATTTATTTGCTTCCCAATATATATAGGAATTTAAGCAAACTAAGAGATTTCTGAACAAAGAAAGCATATCAGAGGCAACTCAAAAAACACAAATGCTAACCAAAATTTTCTGGCTGAGATGCTGTTATGCCCAGTCATTGCAATAAAGCATCCACCATCCAAGACCTGCCAACACAGGAAATAAAGAGTCAGGGAAAATAATATAAGGAAGAAATATTAAGGCAGGACTCATGGGTTTTAACTCTGAATGACTCAGGTGTATTGTCCTGAGAGCAGGACTACCACTGTCACACAGAAGCCTGCTCTAACCTTTGTTCAACCGTGAGTGCTAGACCAGGCAACAGTCATACAGTATTGGTAAGTTGTTATGAGGTAACACACACACACAAAAAAAGAGAATCTGAGAAATGGATAATGACTTACATTCATAAATTTGCATCTCATAATGGTTTTCTATGCAACAGCTGTAATCTGCTCTTCCATTTTTTATATAAAATAGAGTTTGTGGCCCAGCAAGTTTTGAGAAAATTATTGTCACCACAGAGCCTCTTTAAGTATTTTGATTGTTTGCTAATTAAAAACTGTGAAGACTCTTTCCTAAAAGATTTTGGCTGATATTTCTGTGATTCATGGGTATTTTCATTCTAGGACTTGCAAGGGGTTTAGAATAGAACAAACTGTTAGTAACTTGTAGTTCATACTTTATCCAAGTATATATCTATTTAAAACAACAGTCAAAAGTACAACACAATTACCCAAGACCTATTGTCTAATATGCTGATCTTGAGCCACATTTACCAAAAGAAAGTGTGTTGGAGGAACAGCCATATAGTACAGAAGAAATACAACTGATCAAAGAGCCATTTTTAAAGTTCCAGGCTCTATATTGTTATGTAAAATTGTAAGAATCTTCACCTCGATTACCATATGAAGAAGGACTGTAACAATCAGACTGGAATTTTTGGTTGGAACCAAGACTGGAACCACACGGAACGATGGAGCAAAAGCTGCTTCCTCTTGTCAATGAGAGTAATAAAATATGTTTGAACAATATAAAGGCATCTAAGCAATCAAAGCACTGTATGAAGTTACATGGATGACTATGCTGGCCTTCTTTGTGGCCTTCTGTAGCTTTACAGCTATGAAGTAGTATGAACACAGTAAAACTGCAAAGATTAAAGGAAAATATCTTTTCTTTAAATAATATTTTCTTCAGATGTGACAGTGGAAGGTTTGACCCTGTTTCCTCAGTTTCATCTATCAACTAATTGTACTCCCATAACATCCTCCTTAGGAAACTCAGGAAGAGTGGGCTAGATGAGTGGACAGTGAGGTGGATGGAGAGCTGGCTGTGTGACAGAGCTCAGAGGGTTCTGATTAACTGAGCAGGGTCAAGCTAGAGGCCTGTAACCAGTGGTGTCCTCCAGGGGTCAATCAATATCCAATCCAGTCTTGTTCAGCATATTCATCAATGACCTGAATGAGGGAACAGAGTGCATCCTCAGCAAGTTCACTGATGATACAAAACTGGGAGGACTGGTGACACTCCAGAGGGCTGTGCTGCCACCCAGCATCACCTGGACAGGCTGGAGAGCTGGGCAGAGAAGACCCTCATGAGGTTCAAAAAGGGCAAGTGTAGGGTTCTGCACCTGGGGAAGAAGAACCCCATGCACCAACACAGGTTAAGGGTGGACTTGCTGGAAAGTAGTTTGGAGGGGAAGGATATGGAAGTCCTGGTAGATAGTAAATGATCCATGAGCCAGCAGTGTGCCCTTGTTGCCAAGAAGGCCAATGGAATCCTGGGGTGCATAAGGAAGAGC
>NW_009951918.1:625763-634865 GCF_000747805.2 Chaetura pelagica | reverse complement strand
AGAGAGGTCATTCTCCCTCTCTACTCTGCCCTGGTGAGGCCACATCTGGAAATCTGGGCTCTACAATTCAAGAGAGACAGGGAACTACTGGAGAGAGTCCAGCAGAGAGCAACGAAGATGACTGGGGGACTGGAGCCTCTCCCTTAGAAGAAAAGGCTGAGAGAGCTGGGACTGTTTAGCCTGGAGAAGAGAAGACTAAGGGGAGACTTTATCAATGTATACAAGTATCTAATGGGTGGGTGCAAAGAAGATGGAGACAGGCTCCTCCCAGCAGTTCCCAGTGTCAGAATGAGGGACAATGGGCACAAGGTGGAACATGGGAAGTTCCATTTAAACATATGAAAAAACCTTATTTACAATGAGCGTGACAAGGCACTGGAACAGGCTGCCCAGGGAGGGTGTGGAGTCTCCTTCTCTGGAGATGCTCAAAACCTGCCTGGATGCAATCCTCAGTAAAGTACTCCAGGTGATCCTATTCAGTGGGAGAGTCAGACTAGATGATCTCTAGAGGTCCCTTCTAACTAACAATTCCGTAAATCTGTGATTAATTGCTTGTATTGATTTTGCACACAGTGGCTGGGGATGAAAAATCTCAGAACTACAAAAAAACAGGGTGTAAGACAACTAGTTGTAACTGGTTTTGATTTATTTTTAATAAAATTTCAAAGGTCGCCACTTGATAGCATCCTGTACAAGACTATTAGGGCATTTTCAGGTTGATTCTGTCACAGCTCTGAAAAGTCTATACCATATGCAAGGTGAACAAGTCTTTTTTACCAGTGGAAACTTCTGAAATGTCTGTGATCACCCTTCAGCACAAATGCAAGCTTCTTTTCCCTCACTACGGATCCTGACCTGTATTAGATCTTGACCAAACTCTATACAGAAAAATGATAGTGCTGAAAATATCTTCCCTTCCCACAAAAAAAAAAAAAAAAGCGCACTTGCAGATGATTTGGTTTCCTCTTTATTTTCCAGGTGCATATATAGCGTATTAAGTGCAATGACCACAAAGTACTGCTTGCCAGCAGCTGATACAAAAGCTCACACCATGCATGCACCCTGAAATTCCTAAAGAGAAAGTTTAGTTCTATTAATTTAAATTTTTTATTATTTTTATTTTTCAGAAAACTGAAAATATTTCTAGCTGTTTTCAACAAGTGATTTGGCATGTTTGCAATTCTATTTTAGCAAATTTCAACACTATTTGCAAGGTCACTATCCATCCTCTATGTAACAGAAGCTGAAAACATGTTACTTAACTTCCTATTAATTGACAACAGTACAAAGCTAGACTGATTTCCTAATCCTGGGCCATAACCATCTCCATCAGAGCCAGCCACAGCAGGCGGGAAGCTGAACCTCACCCTCCAAAGTTCAGCTGAGACATGCCCAGAACCCTGCAGCCTTTCAGGCAACTTCAGGGTAGTCACCTTGCACTCATGTCCAAGCTGCATCAGCGTGACTTTAGACTCTCTGGGTAGGCTGTGCAAACAACACACCCAGTTGCATTATAAATTCAAGCTAGCACAGGCTATTGAGTGGCAGCTACAGAGATGCACAGCAAGTTTTCCATGGAAACATGGCATTTTGAAATGTGAAGTTGCAACATAATTTTTAGTATGTGTGGTTTACAGTGCTGTATTAGTGGCAGAGAATCACGCAAGTTGCTCCACCCTACTGATGAGTAACAAACCTTGTTACCTGGAGGGAATCTGTTTTGGAGTTACATGCAAGCTGTTTATTTGACTGAGGTGATTTGACCTTTATCACCACTCCCGAACACTCTTTTGTCCTCCTACAGTTTTTACCTTCTTTTTTTTTTAGTGCTCAAAATATCTTCCCTTCCCACAAAAAAAAAAAAAAAAGCGCACTTGCAGATGATTTGGTTTCCTCTTTATTTTCCAGGTGCATATATAGCGTATTAAGTGCAATGACCACAAAGTACTGCTTGCCAGCAGCTGATACAAAAGCTCACACCATGCATGCACCCTGAAATTCCTAAAGAGAAAGTTTAGTTCTATTAATTTAAATTTTTTATTATTTTTATTTTTCAGAAAACTGAAAATATTTCTAGCTGTTTTCAACAAGTGATTTGGCATGTTTGCAATTCTATTTTAGCAAATTTCAACACTATTTGCAAGGTCACTATCCATCCTCTATGTAACAGAAGCTGAAAACATGTTACTTAACTTCCTATTAATTGACAACAGTACAAAGCTAGACTGATTTCCTAATCCTGGGCCATAACCATCTCCATCAGAGCCAGCCACAGCAGGCGGGAAGCTGAACCTCACCCTCCAAAGTTCAGCTGAGACATGCCCAGAACCCTGCAGCCTTTCAGGCAACTTCAGGGTAGTCACCTTGCACTCATGTCCAAGCTGCATCAGCGTGACTTTAGACTCTCTGGGTAGGCTGTGCAAACAACACACCCAGTTGCATTATAAATTCAAGCTAGCACAGGCTATTGAGTGGCAGCTACAGAGATGCACAGCAAGTTTTCCATGGAAACATGGCATTTTGAAATGTGAAGTTGCAACATAATTTTTAGTATGTGTGGTTTACAGTGCTGTATTAGTGGCAGAGAATCACGCAAGTTGCTCCACCCTACTGATGAGTAACAAACCTTGTTACCTGGAGGGAATCTGTTTTGGAGTTACATGCAAGCTGTTTATTTGACTGAGGTGATTTGACCTTTATCACCACTCCCGAACACTCTTTTGTCCTCCTACAGTTTTTACCTTCTTTTTTTTTTTTTTTTTTTTTTTTTTTTTTTCCAAAATTCTATTGGTAAATTATCTGTTTTCTGTTGCTTTCATGCAAAACAAAGTCCAGCCTATTGTCAGGAGCTGCAGGCATGTTCAGTAAACAAATGTTCTAACAGCCACCTTCCCTCTCCAGTGGCCAGCCTCCACAGCTCAGAGTTAAAAAGCACTAAAATAGCTTGTTGACTCTCTAAGCACTGAATCACTAACAGCTGTATGTGAAAATACCCTTCTGAGACTGTTACTGTCCTGTGGAGGAGAGGAATGCTTTGAAACTCATCTCTCAGGCAGTGACTCACCGATAACAATTTAGGATTCATTTGTTCTCCTGCTGCAAGTAACAATAAGTGTCACACACAGACAGCTAGCTGCTCATGAAGCACTCCATGAACATAAAGTGCTCTTAGCCAATTTTTGTAAGAGACCTGCCCCTGCAGATGAGCAAAAAGTGTCCTAATAACTGTAATTCGTGCATAGTTGAATAAAAATGCTATTGCCCACATGCCTAGGACAGAAGTTATGCATGGGCAAGCAAAATACTAGTCTTCCTATTGGAATCAGCAAGACAAGGAAGAGGCTGAAGAAAGGCTGAATGCTACTCACATGTTACTATGAAGGGGCTGGTGCTAGATTGAACAAGAAAAAAACAAGAATAAATCAGTTTCCAAAACAATGGCTGATTAGCCAAAATGGAGAATACAGGAGAAATGGCGCCAGAACTGTAGGAGAGATAAGAGTATCACAGTCTTGGAGTATAAGAGTATGTTTTTTTGTTTTGTTTTGTTTTGTTTTCCCTGGGAGTGTCTAGGAAGGAGAGTTGTCACTTAAAATGCAATTATTCTGGCCAGGAAGACACTGCAGAGAAAATCAGGCTACATGTTTGGAAGATCCAAACCAGTAAGGTCCCATGGCAGGCTGGATTTATCCACTGAGAACCTCCCCAGCAGGTGAGCACTGTGGCATGCCAGCCTGCTTCTCCTGCAGCTAGAGAGAAGCTGGTGCAAGTCTTCCTCAGTTCCCCCTGCTTTGCTCCTAATTGCACAGTTACCACAAACATGTGAGATCACTTGTCTCATCCAAGGGCTGTACAAAGCCAGCAACATTACACCTTTTTTACCTTTCAAAATTGCTTACTTTCATATGAACAAGAAGGTCCTGAAGATAGATGGAAAGAAAACTGAGACTACAGACATGCCAATCTATTTTCCAGTAGATTTGTAACCAGGCACAACACAGCATGTACCCAATATGAACTTGATGTGCAACAAAATCTAGGATCACCAGTTTCATTACCCTGCATATTACAGCCAAATGATGTAGATTTAAGATGAGAGAGCTTAGGTCAAAAGAGATCAGTCCTGAGTCATACAGCACAGCTGTAAATACAAGCTATTTAAATGGTATGCAGGCCATGTTTAGATTTGAGATTCCTTATGCTGCTGCTCTCATGCCTGACTTATCTGGTGACCTGGAATGGCTGTCCTGTCTCTTGAAATTATTTTCTATCTTAAAGCAATGTTAAAGTGTAGCTATATAATAAGTATGACCCGAAAGACAAACTTCAGTTTTGTGACACTGTCCTTAGTGATGCTGCTTGCTTACCTGCTTACCATGAACTGTGATCTGATGGATACTTGCTTTGAGCATATCACCTAAACAGGGTCTTGGACTAATGCAGCAAAAAGTAAGCATGTTTTAAGGTCAAGAAAATCAGGATAATTTATATATTGTAATTTATTACATCACTCTTCTGAATTAAATCTGTTTGGTTTTAAGGATGAGTCTCCTTTGGAATACTGCAGAAAGATAAAACATTATTAAAAAACTTGAAAATGCATGTTATTAAAATACACCTTGGAGACAAGGGATTTGAAGTAACACAGGCTTCCAGAATTTTAGGAGGAAAGCAATACACACAAAAATACGCATTTAAAGCTACCAGTGATCATATGAGAGCCAGATGCACATGTCTGTATCAACTACTAGTTATATCTTTAGTGCTTCAGTGCCACACAGCTCATTATAGAAGATCCATATGGAAAGCTGTCTGACAACATTCCAGAGAAGAGCAGATATGATAAGGAGATAACGGTACAAAATCTGTTGCCACTACTACTAAAATAGCTCCAAGCCCAATGCAGCTGGTAGTGCATGGGTACATCTAACATTGATCTCATGCTTTTTTGGAGTCCATTGCTAATATAGACAACCTCTCTTCCCTATAGCTTGCAGCGGTAAGAGACAAATTTCTTTTCTAATGATTAAATACAGGCAAGAAGATGCAGCACAGCAAACTCCATTAGTGCAAATTTTAGCTGACAGCCCAAGTGAACATTAATAGTAACTGTGTCAGAATAAAAGGGGATTCAGAATTTAAACATACCCATGGACACAGGCACACAAAATGCTGTACAGATATTATTGGCAAAAATGTAAACATTGTCCAGAGTCACAGAAAATATGTGCTATAGTTATTGTCTCTCATGGAAGTTATCTATGATAATGCTATAAGCAGGATGTTCCTACAGCCAGGTGATGGCTGGCTCTGTCCTGGATAGGGTGGCAAGGAAAGCAAAAAATGCAAAAATCCAACTGTGTAGGATGGCTGCAGTTGATGTCAGGCTGTGTGTGCTACTGCCACTTTAGGTGGGGCTACATGGTTTTATGTATTACTTTACTCAGGATTACTGCTTAATACATACAGCATCTCCCTCTGTTTTGAAGTTTGATCCACACTTTAAAAGCACATATGCCTTCTGAAATTAATGTGCAATTTGGTTAAACAAAATCTCAAGATTCTTTGATGAAATCCTATCATAAAAAGATTGACAGTGTGTACGAGAATTAATGAGCCTTTCCCTTGCAACATACACTGCTGTCACAGAATTCCTGTTACAGTAAATTCCTGCCGAAACCAGCCACTAGGCACCTGCAGAGCTTTATGCCCCAACGTGACAGGACATGAATTCATGCTAAATACACCTGTGCTATATTTATCTTAGTGGTAAGCAACATGGTACTTGAGCTCCTCAACTATCCTTAAATACCACAGTAGTGGTGAATGTAGATCTGCTTTCTAAATTTCTCATCCATTAGCTGAGCCCAAGGAGCCTGGTCTTTGTCTTGTATTCTGTACTCAGTTTTCTGACAATAAATTATCTGTTCAGAGGCATCATGAATGCAGGATTATTTATGGGAGCATGCCTACACCTTGAAATTACACTCTGACACCTTGGTTGATAAGTACTAGCAAATCACTTAAAGCTTCCAAATCTTACCTCTGCTCCACTCATTGTACACAAATTCATCTGGTGCTCACCAGATTCCAGAAGCAGGATTATGTGATTATGCCCTTTTCCTGAGCAACAACATTACTGTATTTTGTGTAGCTGGTATCCTAGAAACAGCCAGTTCATGAAGCACATCATGCTTGCATGGGATTTCCCAGCTTACACTGAAAACAGAACTGACACAAGTAAATGTGCTGCCTCAAGCATGATGGCGTATTTACCCAGCCTGGGCCATGACCTCAGCTGGGTGTGCTCCTCAGCCATAGGTAAGCTCACAAGAAACTTAGATCCTTCGCTGTTTCTATGTTTTACATTTTTCTTTGCATGGTGACCATCTGCTAAACATTCATTATCATTCAGGTCCTACTCCTGAATTCAGAGCCATGTGAGATAGCTTGATGCTTATAGAGGGTTTCAGTGAAGCAGAAGTTTATGAGAGCATAGGTCCACTACCAAGCTGCAGTGAAACACTTTGTTTATTCCTTGTGTAGCTGATATCCTACAAGCACTCTTTTCATTAGGGCCTGATTTGACAGTCTTGAGTGAAGTGGTAAAGAGTAAAGAGCTATCTGTTCTAGTGCTGGCTGTTTTGCTTGGATTTTCCTTTTGCACTTGACTAAAATGGGCCCTAAAATGACAGTCAATTACAGCTATAAAAACTTTAGCTAAAAAAAAATAATAATAATTTCAAAATCTTTTCAATTATAAACATTCTAGTATCAAGCACTAACAAAATCTCTTATCCCAGAACTACTAGAATATTGAAGAGAAGCCTGAGATTTTTAAAAAAAGCAGTTGAACCTTAGAAACCTACTGGTTTAAGTGGGAATGCACAGCTGTAAACAAAAGCAAAATTAAGCCTCACACTTCCGTTCTGTGCCTGACCCTTCAGAAGATGTTGGCTTCCTTGGCAACCAGGCAAAAAACTTTCAAGTATGGAGTGGAAATTTCTGGGCAGGATCTTAGTTATATTTACATCATCTTGACAGTCTGGCACAAGACCACACTACTGAGAGATTTATAAGATGAAAGAACTTGCACTGCACATCAGATAATCCCTGTAAGAGATCTCCTGTATGCAGTGCCATACTACAAACTATGTTTTAAAGTAATAAAATTATTTTGAAGCAATGCAAGAAGTGGAACTATTCAGAGCTAGGCTGCCACTCCCATCCTTAGCTTCCTCTGTTGTCCCAGTAAACTACCACATGTACATACACTGACCTGCAAATACCACAGCCTGGTGCTGCCCAAAGGAACACGGTTTTACTTGATAAAAAGTGTAAGATCATCTAAGGAAAGACCGGTTTTGCACACCTGCTACATAGATTTGGATAAACTATTTCCAACTAGATTCAGTTACAATTCTATCAATGTCTTTCTGAAGAGGCTAACACCTTGTATGCAAAAAGTTTGCAGGAACAACTTAATATGATTATATTACAGACTGCAGAAAAAAAAAAAAAAAAAAGTATAATGGAAATGCCGACAGAACTGTGCCTGTTAATGGAGCTGGTATAGCACATACCCTCCCAGAGTCTAGCAGTTCAGTTATATATATCTGAAAAACAAGACCTACAATGACAGGAGCTGTGCAGCCACCAGTATGTTTATGGTCACACAGAAGCATCAAACTGCAACAACCAAAATTGCTTTATGTGGGAAAAAAAAAAAAGAAAAAAAAAAGTAGGCTGCTGCTGATCCAAGTGTCAGATCAAATTTCCCTGTTTCTTGAAGCACTGTAGCATGGACATGTACAATATAATGCACATTCATTTCTGCAGGTATTACTCCCAGCATCTCACACTCCCTTGGAGCTGAATCCCCATTTGTGGCTCCACATTAATCACAAGGAGGAAGTGTTGCTTCCAAAACAGGCAGCAGAAGAGGGCATAGTGTCAAGAGGCATAGCTGGGAAAGCAGAGATAGTTACTAAATTTCCACTAGTATCTTCATAAATACAGGAAAACCTATGTATATTAAAATTGAAAAAGAAGAAGAGAAAAATCAATTATTTTTAATGACATCCTCACACCTTTTTCTAAGTTAGCACTCTTCATATGTCCTCAAACCCTAATGATTAGTCTAAAAATTAACAACTAAGGTAACTTTCTTTGCATATCAGGAAAAAACCCCAAACTTCATTATCAACTGAGTAACAATCAGAAGGACAAAACTGGACCAGCCACTTTTGAATGGATCACTGATGAGGGGTAAGAAGACTCTCTATCTCTTTGCATCTGTACTCACCTCTTCATTATTCTTGACACCTACTTTAGAGCTTAAAAACTTTGAAAACACATGGTCCATTTCACTTTAGGAATGACACTGTGGCCAAGACATACCCAAAACTAAATTGTTTCATTACCCAGTTACAACCATGTCATCTATAATTTTGTCTAGTCTTTGGTTTATTCATATTGATTCTGTTAAAAGTGGGAGCCTACACTAAAGACTTATCAAGTAGGAGGTTACAGCTGCAAGGAAACTCTCTTCAGTGACTGGATTTTGTTCCTTCTCTCAACAGCAGTCAGAAAAGTCTAACACAACTTAATTAACTTTTTCCTGTTGAACTGCAGGTACCAAAAAATGCAGAAAAGTCTTAGTGAACATGTTGTAAAGACACTCCTCACAAAGACTGTCTCCTGCCCTGGATATGTTACACTTCTACTGTAGAACCCCAAGTCTTAGAAAAGACAATAATGTGGCTTAACAGGAGCTGAGCAGCATGTGTTTTTTTTTCTAGAGAGAGGCTAAGTTACCAACAGCACATTTGATAAAAGACACCTTTTGCCAACAGAAAGCGAAAGGAACAGGCAGGAGGTCTCTGAGGCATCCTGCAGAAACCTGTGCCCGGGGGAGCGAACACGTCCCCGCAGCGCCCGCGGGGGATGCAGACGGGGGGGAGGGGGGTTCCGACGGCGGCTGCTTCCCCGGGAAAGCTGAGCAGCGGCTCCCCGGGATGCGGCCACCACGGAGGGAGGGCAGCTCGCCCCGCGGCGGAGGACTCGGCGGGGGGCTCGGCAGCGCCCGCGGGTGGGCTGCCC
>NW_009951918.1:607123-624989 GCF_000747805.2 Chaetura pelagica | reverse complement strand
ACCCCAAACCCTGCCCTACCGAGGGGGCTATGGCAGGGCACCCTCACTCTTTCATGTAAGGAAGGTGCAGGAGGTGCTGGGGTGCTCTGAGGGCTGCAGTTCATAGGATTATGGAACAGCTCGGAAGGGGACTACAAGAGGTCTCCATTTCAAGCCCTGCCCAAAGCACAGCCAGCTGAGAGCTCAGGTCAGGCTGCTCAGGACCTTATCCATTTGGGGCCTGATAACTTCCAAGGCTGGGCCCTGGCTCCAGTGCTGTGCTGTCCTTGTGGGGAAAATGTTTCTCATTATGAATCCTCTGAATTTCCCCTGTTTCAGCTTGTGGTGCTGCCTGTTGCCCTCCTGCCACACAGCACCATGAGGAGCCCAACTGGATCTTTCCATCTCCCCCACTGGTGCTGGGGATGGTGCTGGGTGCCCCCAAAGCCATTGCTCCTCCCAGCTGATCCAGCCTTGGTCCTGCAGATTCTCCTCGAAAGGCAAGGGCTCCAGCCACTCCACCTTGGTGGCCTCCCCTCACCTCAGTGTTGTTCCTGTAGCAGACCCAAAATGTAAGCAGTACCTAAACAGGGTCTGAGAAGCACCAAACACAGGGGACAGTCCCTGCCCTCCTCTGGCTCTTGAGCCCTGTCCTGTTCACACCACCCCACGCACCATGGACCTCTTTGCTGCCTAGGCATATGGGTGGCCCTGGCTCAGCTCGCTGCCTGTGAGAACGCAGGGCCATGCTCCAGAGCTGCTCCCCACCACCACCAGTCTGCATCTGTGCAGGACTCTGCCTTCCAGGGGCTGGCCTTAACATTTACCCTTCTTGAATTTCCTGGGTCCTCTATCAGTCCCTTTTCAGGTCCACTTCAATGCAGTCCTGCCTACAGCATATCGTCCAGTCCCCACCATTTGGTGTCATCTGAAAACTTGACACATTTGCCTTCCCTTTCCCTATCTGAGCCGAATCTGGCAGCTAAGCCCATCTAATACAGCCTAAATCCCCTGTCTTCCCTGTTCAGTTGTTTTGCACTCTTGTTGCTTGCTTCAGCAATTGTTGTGCAACATAGTCCCCCATTGAAATGTCTGGGAAAACTTAGCTGACGAGGATTCCTCTGCCTATCCCAAGGGGAATTCGCTTCAGCCATGCTTTTGTGTCAACACCTAAACAGTCAGATACAGTGAGGAATTTAAACAACTCACTGCCTGAAAACATCCCTCAAAATCACAGAAGCTGCTAAGAAGATACTGAGTGTCACAACCTTTTTGCTGGACTGCTCCAGTACCATTTTCTACTAATCCATAGCCTACTGGGAAATAGGAATGAGCTTCAATCCACCTATGTTTCAACAAAAACTGCTGTAACTCATGCCAGCTACCCTTCTCAGTTACCACACAGAGTCAGATTTCTTCACTTTCTCACAGTCTGCATTAAAATTTGCTGTTAATGGAAGTCGGTTTTCTAAGTACCATCACTGGCTTCAATATTAGGTCATTTGATAAGGCTGTGTCAGGGAAGCACTGGGAATAGTGCAGAACAGCTACAGATGCTTGTTTTTTCAGTTGTGAACAAATGTGTGGCTTGCCTGACACCTACACAGGCCGTTTCAGCTATTTGACCTTTATGTTTCATAACGTTGCTGTTCATGCATCAAAAGCCTCAACATGTATCTCGCAGGCACTTGAACCCAGTAAAAGGTCTCTTATACTGACAGAATTTTTATATGCCTAAGTAGCTGTCACGACACTTTGTAGTATACTTGGCATATTACCATTCCTGAATACCGTGTAACATCCAGAACTTAAACTCAACTTAAATTATCCCCTCAAACTGATGAAAGCACTGCATCTAGCCAACTTTGCTAACAGCCAGCCCTCACCCACTTCACCTTTTGTCCGTGGGTATTTTTGGCTGGGGGCAGGGCATATAATATCAGATGTATATAATCTACCTTCTTAATAATCACTTAAAAATATGTCTAATTTGAAGGGCGTTGGTCTTGTACCTGGAAGAACAGGCTGTATTTTCAAGAGGAGGATACACTTGCTAGCTGTGGAAAACAACAGTGCGTGGTTTCTGGGAAGTCTTGTAACTGGTGTAAAGTTATTTATTATTTGTGTGTGTGTGTTCTTTATGCATGAATGACAGGTTCTAAGTTTCAGCCACTGCAATGTAGAAGGAAGAGAGTAACACCTACCTTGGAGATACCCACTGACAATTTAATTGTGAATTTGCTGGGTATTGATGCGATTCCTGCAGTTTGCCCAAAAACATGGTATTATTGGCATCCCTCATTCATGGGTTTGCACACTGATGTTCTCAGGTTTCTTTCTCAGATACTTAAATGACACAAAATCTGCTGCATAGTTCACCTTCCAAAAATTCTGTCCCCTTTCCTTTCTCAGTAGCACTGGTATACTGGCAGTGCCCTGAACTCTGCTCTGTCACTCACATGTACTCTGCTGTATTCACAGTATCTCTGCACTACAGAATTTACAGCTGTTTGTTTAGCTTTTGCCTCAGAGGCAAAAATTAACCTAAACTTTCTACACCTTCAAAGATCATCCTCTACAAGCATCCCAGATCAAAACAACATGTATGTAGACCTTAGCACCCACAATAAAATCAGGAACTTATTATTTTTTTTCAGGGACTCACTTGCCACATGCGGCCTGTGGAACTGGTGTGTCTAGAAACAGTTTCTGAATGTCCACAAACATATTCTCTGATTTTTCTAAGGACATGTGCCAGGCAACCCTGGACACATCAGGCAAAAAAAATAGGTGTAAAAAATACCTGGCACAGGCTGCTTCCAGAATGTTTCCTCTTGGGTAGCAAAAAAACCTTTTTCCTCTTGGAAATTTCCTCAATTCAGATGGGTTTTTAGTAAAACCAGTGGTCTTGATCAACACAGGTAACCTTATTTTGTGGTTTTGGTGGATTTTTTTCAGCTTGATCTGTGATTTCTAAAAGAAGGAGCCTGCCAGCCATTCTTCCAGTTTCTGCTACAGGGAAAGTGAAGGAGTATAAGCATCCCAGAAGAGAGGGCTCCCTCATCTCTAAATTATGTTAAAAGCTGCACTGTCTCCTTGAAAAAGTTCTTAAAAACTTCCTCTTCCATCTTGTCCTTCAAGGAATGTGCTTTCCTGATGAGATCCAGAACTTGGCACATTTTTTGCTTAATTTATGCCCTGCTTTTGCTACAAGTTTTGTATTTTCAGCTTTGTATTTGTGCATCACTGACACCTTGGGTAGTTACCTGCAGAGTGGTCTGCAGTAGACACCAGTCATGAGCTGGCCTCTTCTAAGGGATTTGACTAATCCCAAAATGCAAAATTGGCTCTTCAGCCACAGGCAGGTCATAAGCTCTGTGGGGTTTTTATCTTCTTTTGCATTATCTGTTTAAAAACACAGCATTCCTTTAATAATTTTTTGTTTGTTTATTTACACTGTGCAAAATATAATAATTTCTTAGACACATTAAGTGCTTCAGGACCAGCTACTTCAGAAATAAGGTCAACTTCCCATCTTTTGCAAGGCTCTATTTCTCATGCATGTACAGTTAAGCACACTTACCCTGATTTTCAGGGAGTGCTCTCTTACCTGTAGGTTCTGCCTGGTCCCATCTCTACTCTTTAATTTATTCCTAACATTATAGACAAAAGATCCTGGTAGGATGCAAAAAAAAAATAAAAAAAATAAAAATCCTTATGGTCCCATGACTTCAGCCTTCTGTAAATTAGACTGTCTGCAAAAGGAGTCCAGATAGTTAGGCCTGAAGCTGCCACCTTTTGCTGTGAGTTACCTCCTCAAAAGCTGTTAATGGTGTCTGTAGTATCCTCACTCAACTTTTACAGCTGTCTCTTTGTCTGCCCTGCCTTCCTATCTCAGTTGCAGTATGAGCAAATCCCACAGATAAACAAACCTCAAGTCAAGGAGGTGATAGATTTTTGAAAAAATTAATTTAAAACCCATTACAAGTTTTTCCATATGGCTCTATATAGGTTCTCATTAGAATCTTCTTGAGAATCAAGTCAGCTGGACTACAGTAAAATGGTTTCTTACTCAGCAATAGGTCAAATCCAAACAGCAATTAGAGGATTTTACTCCTTTTGACAGAAGCATCATGTTTCTTTAGTCTTTTTAGAGTTTTGCTGTTTGGTATGGCTGCCAGTTGTATAATGATCATGTTTCACTTCAGATAGCCAAAACAGACAGATACCTGTTGCTGAAGAAGAAACAAACTAAACCTGACATACTTCATGCTGTTATTTTTTTATTATAATGCAGTGAAAGATCCAAAGTAACTGTCTGAATGATGTACACAGAACCTGCTGACTTGAAGGAAGATAATCTAATGGAAATACTTCGCTTTCTCTGTTTTGATTATTTTATTCTGCCTTTATTCCAGCACTGTTGCTGCAAGTTTCCTTACTATTGAATAATCAGTTAAAACAAAATGAATCTTCTGCTCTCAGTCATACCCACTCCATGTGCTATGGAGAAGACCAGTTCCCTAGTTTTGTCCACTAAACAACCTGCTTTCCATCCCTCTGTTTGCTCTCCTCTTTGGTCCAGTTAAACATAAGTTTGGTCTCCTTTTTCAAGACCTCCAGCTCCCTGACTGGCTTTTCTTTGTCGTTGACATCAACCTCTACCCTTTTTGATCCTCTCACATATAAGAAGCTCTCCATAAGCATCCACTTGGTTTCTTTCTTATTCTGCTTCAGGTTCATCCTTAAAAGGTTGTTTCTTTGTTTGTTTGGGCTTTGGTTTTGGGGTTTTTTTTGTTTGGTTTGTGTGGGTTTTTTGTTGTGGGTTTTTTGGGGAGGTTGTTTTTGGTTACTGTTTGTTGTTGGGGTTTTTTTGGTTGGTTGGTTGATTTTTGTTTTTTTGTGGGGTTTTGTTGTTTTCTTTTCCTGTGAGACATGGAAACTGGAATGCTGACCAACATAAGTGATGCGGGATTAGGATCATAGAATTGTTTTGGTTGGAAAAGACCTTTAAGATCATCAAGTCCAATAACTACCCTAGCACATTGTTTCATTGTATTTACAGGCTGGCTGGCTTTTTTTATCCACTGTCCCTTTTCTCAAGCAGAAAACTTTTGGGAGAGGCAAGCATTACTTTTATTTCTGTTTTTGTACAGTTTAATAGAGGTAATTTTGTTCCTAATTGCTATGGTAACACAAACAATAAGAAATAACAAAGAAATCAGGAACACTTCGGTTTTTACATGGCAGATATTGAAATTCTACATTATTTTTCTATCCAGGCTGTAGACATAGCATAATTGCCAGGTCTGTCTTGTGGCATTACAGACTTTGATTTTAATAGCATTCTGTTCCCTACTCAGTAAGAAGACTTCACCTACAATTTATCTAATTAAAGCCATACACGCTTATGATTTCTCTCCCACTCCAAACTAGCTAGCATTCTCAGAGACTTGAATGATTTTGTTTCAGGACATATCTGCTGTGAAGCACTTTTGGCAGCTGTCTGTCTAATATCTCTACTTAATCTTTTAGAATAAATTTATTTACTCCTGTTTCAAAGACTGACAAACTCTTGGCAGGTCTTTTAGCCAAACTTTCTGAAGCCAGATGCAAGCACCTGAGGTGAATGAGTTTCAATACCAAGGCAGCTGGTTAGCTAAACATCTCTAGCAGCTTTGAAAAATTCCTATTTTTGCACAATATGTACACATAAAATCAAGTATAGTGCATTTTACACTGTAGACCACTTTTGAAGAAGTGGTGGCCCAAGTAGCCAACTGATACTTGTAACTCACCAGTATAAGCACTCCCTAAGAACAGCTGAAGTGGCTGCTACCCTCAGTTGTTTTCCCTACTGGTCTTTAAGACGTTGCAGCTCTTAGCAGTGGTGACAGAGCTTCAGCCAACAAAGTTTACAGCTCTTGTGTTCAGCTGGCTATTAAACAGGCAATTCCAGGTTGCTTTAACCTCTCAGGAGCCAGGGAAGTAGCAGGAGATGTGAGTAACAGCAGAGATGTGTATGAATGGGATGTTACGAAGGGAAAAGGGAAAAGGGGAGCAGAAGTGTAAATGGGGCTTAGTATTTGGAAGGTAAAGGGAATAGATGAAGAGTTTGTGGAGAGATTTGATAAAATATTCAACGTTACAAGACCAACAGTAGGGTAGGTGCTTTTTGAAGTGTAACTTTGATGTACAGATTTCTTTAGAGGAATGGGAGGGGAATGACACAGAATTTCTTAAAGCCTAAGTAAGCCAAATTGTGACAGACGAAATAAAATTAGTCAAAACCCAGGCAAGGCAGTTGAGACAGTAAATAGTAAAATGACATAAAAAATTCCTGAAACTGCTGTAAAACCTCCGAGTGGCCCACTAAACTCTTTTCCAAGAAATGTGTAGAACAGGACAGACATTTTCTTTAATAATGAATTTGTAGAAGCAGTTTGCACCTTATTAACTCATACTTCCTGAAATTCCGCTCTGTCGTTTCCTGCTGCTAAAGTACTTATGTTGTCCTCTTGTCAGGGAATAACATAACCACACAGAAATTAACTAGGCTACCTCACAAGTGAAAACAGATGTCAGAAGTGTCATTAATCATTTTATCTGAGTTTTGAGGGGTACAAAAGCCTTCTACAAATGGCAGAGTTTAATTCCCTGCTCGCTTCCCCAGTTTGCTGCTAACCAGCCAGGAAATGGGTAAGAAATATTTGTGCTTGTCTTTTAAGGCAGGGAACTCAGAGATCCAGGATAGGCAGAAGGCCTATCTCTTGTTACATATCTCTTGTTAAATCCTGTTATTAAGTGAGCTTACTTTAAGAACAAATGTGATCTACAGGCCACAATTTCCCTTACATTAATTTGACTCCTTCCATATTTCCAGATCAACTGCAACACCAGAGAAGCAGAAGAGTGATGATTAAAGTAGGAGCCTTTCCAAGTTCCCTGCACTCCTAGCTACCGTAGCTCTCCTCTCCAGTGTTTGTTTTGAAATCCTGGAAAACACACTTAGTGAAAAGTTCTCATTGCATGCCCAGGCACATCCAAACTTTCCACTTGTTCTTAGACATTGGACACCAGTACCATTTTCAGTTGGAAAAGGACAAAAAGGCTGGACAAGGAAATGAGGTCTTGAAGAAAGCTCAGTGTTGATATTTCAGTCACCTCATAGACATGTGTTAATGTAATTATTTTATGCCTTATATGCTTTATTGGTACTATAATAATGTGTGGCACTTTACAAGTCGAATTAGGCATCTGTTTTGTTTTATTTTATATTTATATTCAGTGAAAAATACCAGTAATCTGAGTTGAGGTCATCTAATCAGGTTAACTTTGTGTTTGTATATCCACAGTTCTTACATCTTTTTCCCATTGTCTCCAGTGCTTTACAATACCAACAGATTCTGATCTTGCTTGTGAGCCAGTTTCTGCAGCTGCTGTATTCTCCATTATCTGAAATTATGTCATGCTACAGGAATACTTCCTTTGGCTTTCACTGGGCTTCTCATAGAATAAGGTACAAGTCCACATTTCTAAGGACATGACTACATTACATCACGGACTGACATTAACAGTTATATAGTTGTATTTGTTTCAGTTTTTCTATCTGGCTTTATTGCAGCCCTTGCATACAATACATCTGTTGTTCCCAGGGACTTAGTCCTGGTGAGACCAAATGGGCTGAACTCTGTTACACTGCAAACAGAAAGAGTGAGTAGAAGGAGCATACATACACTTTTTTTTTTTTTTTTAGGGATTTGATTCCTAAGAGAAATCCAAAGACAGGTACTAGCAACCACTGACTGTGCTAGCCATTTCTGCTCCCATATGGGTGACATGCCATTTTGAAGGGCCAAGAGAAGAAGGACACCCATGGGATGAGCAGGAAAAGGTCTTGACAGTTTTATTTGATTCTTCTGATTGCTGTCACATTACACCATTAGAAGTTAACTACAACACACAGCTGAAGCAGCGTGGAAAGGTCTACCACTGGTGCCTATGGCACGAGCAACAGGTGCATATCAGCATACCAGGTACATCTGTGTGCTTTGTAGGATAGCCCAGAGAGGATTTTTTTCCCCATTTAGTTGAACCGGTTTTGTATAACATTTTAAAAGGCTTTGCTCTGAACAGCCTGGTATGGTTTAGTACTAGCAAAATACATGTGTTTGTCATGTTGTCCCTACATGGTGTGTCTTGATTCAGTCTATTTACTCTTCCATTGTTTCTGATGATTGATCCCCCGAAAACGTCATGTGGACACCATGTAAGTCTCCAGTACTTCAGGTTTGCTGAGGGTTGGTGACTGATCTATGAGATCTTAAGGCTAATCACTGAGTTTATTAATGGTAATTGCAGTATGTCTGGTGCTGATTCACCTGTTGGGACTCAGCAAAGGGAGCTGCACTGCAGCTTTTGACTGGTTCTGAGGGTGATCATGGGGGGTCACCACAATGGACAGGAGGGGGTTAATCTGTTTTATATGTGGAAAGTCATCATCTGTGGTGTATATGAAAAGTCAGTACTGCTGTGCTTCAGATAAAAATTTAGTTAGTGGCTGAACTGAGCAATCTTTAAAATATTTGTTAACTATTCTGCAATGTGCAGGATGCTAATAGCGGGGAAAAGACCAGGAGGTTAATCCCAGAAAAGGTAAACCTGGGAGTGAAAACACAGCTCAGTAAAGCTCTTTCTTTGTAAGTGACAACAAAAAGACTCTAGGATCTCTCTCTTACATTAGAACTATCAGCCTGATTGTAAAAAATTTTTATAGTAAACTTTTCAGACCTCATTTAATTCCCTGTAAAGGAAAGCCAGCTGCTTGAAAGAACTGGCCTGTAGCTGCATATCACCATGACTTCATGAAGAGGAGTAAAAGAAAAAGTCAAGAATGACACCTGCACAGGAAGTTACTGATCAAGTTAAATACAAGTTTCTTCGTAAAATTTCTGCTGGCGTCAGTGAACTCCAGCTTCCTCTTTGGCAAAAAGCACTCAGGTGCCAGGGAAACACCTAACATAAACATTTTACAGCTAATTAACATTTTATAACAGCTATCAGGTCTGATTTTTTTTTTTTATTTTTTTTTTAACCAGACAGCTAGCAGATGATTGGACTGTATGGTATCTACAAACCTGGTTAATGGCCTGTTAGCCAGGTGGTGGCCACTGAAGGCCACTGGATATTGCTTTCAGCTGCCAATTCTGACCTTTTCTGTCAACAGAGTCAGCCACTGCGATTTTGAAGTTGGTATAAATTATCAGGTGGAGGGGTCTGAAGAGGACACCCATGCTTGATCCCTGGCAGAGAATGCCTCTCTGCAAGAGTCTCTCCTTACCCACATGCCACGGTCTGGTCACCCACTTGTGGAGAAGAGGAAGGAGTTAGGTAGCAGCCACAGCAGCAGCATTCCTTGCAAAGCAGGAGAGCCAAAGCCTGAAGTGCAGTCATGGTGACTGCAGATAATCCTGCTAAGAAGTCACCTTCCCACAAGCATGCACGCAAAAGAATTTCCACACATAAATCCTAGGTTCATCACCTCTGCTTGGCCAGTAAGGGACAGAAGCCATTACAAGAGATGACCTGGCTTAGCAAAGCAAAGCAGGGGCTTTCTGTGGTGGAATCACAAGATGCTCTGATAAGATGAGTAGTTATGAAATTAACTTGGAGAGAGGAAGAAAGAAATATTAGCATTACATATTTTGGTCTTTTGGGCTCAGTACTCAAAGAGGTTTTTGGATCCTGGACAAAACCACAGAATTACATTAAGGTTCAGATATTTTACTGAATATTTCAGCTACTCAGGTGAGGGCAATAATAAGTGCTTTCATTAAAGCTCTACTGTAAGCTTCCAATTACTTAAGGTTAAGTCATATCTGGACAAAATAAACAAGACTTACTGTCATACATGAAGTTATGAATTAAAATTTATACATATTTAGAATAGGCACTACTTGAAAAAATGTAATCTGAATTTCAGCACAAATACCTTTTCCATTTAAAGTGGGATTTACAGTACACTGGAACAAGGCATGCTGGAACAGGCATTTATATGATTGACAGTGTATCTATAGCTAGTAAATGGTAAATTTTTGCCATGAAGACGAAATTCCAGCCAAGTCCTGCTCAGGACACGAAGCAAGGATGAGGACTTGGCTTAGAATGGGGGACTGGTGTATTGATGGTTTCACCACACATTTCCAAATAGGTGGGTTTGATATTTTTATAATAACAACAGTGGAGCATAGTGTTTGGATTAGCCCTCGGGAAGCAACCTCAGGGTTACAGTAACATTGAAATCCCTCTCTACTCACAGAGGCAGATAAAAGTGGGTTCAGGATGCAGTGGTAGGTCATCATACATTTTGAACTGGGGAGCTTTATTATCTACACTGCAGAAGGATAGATTAGGGTTGGGTTTAGGGCTAGGGAAATTAAAGACCTCAGCGCTGAAATTCCAGCAACATCCTGCTCAGCCCGAAGACCTGGGATGTCAGCTGGGCTCTAGACAGGGCTGTAGGTCAGTGCACATCTGGAATTAGGAACTGGTCTTATCTCCAGCAGAGAAAGCTGACTTGTAAAGGTAAAGACTTGGTTAGTTAGCTGAATGCCGAAATCCTTGGAGCAACGTATAACCGACAAAAGTAGCCTGGTCTTGCCAATATAGGCTACTTGTATTCTGCTGTACATTTTAGCTTTGAAAAAAAATAAAATATTATTTTGTTTAAACAATAATCAAATGCCACTATCATGTTTGGAGGACATTACAAAATGAAGAAAAAATTTGTAACTAATTCTGTAACAATCCAGAAAGAACAGTATTCCCCACTGATTTGTACCAGGTACTACAGTATAGGTATAAAAGTAAATATGACTAGGCCTATTAGCTGCAAAATAACAGAATTAATCATTTTTAAGTAATTAACTTTCACTTTTAGGCATGAACAAACCAAAAAGCTATTGATAATTGCAGAAAACCTTTTCTGTGGATGTTGTCCATTTTCTGTGCCTGGTTCTGTGCCTGTAACAATCTGTTTTTAAGATTTGAGATACCAGCTGCAGAAGAAGCAGGGGAATGCCCAGCTGTTCAAAAGTAACTTCATCATCCAGAGGACTGCATAATGAAAAAAAATAGGGTTGCCATGGTAAAATATTATTTGTGTACAAATACATGCCCTGTGGTCAGTTTCTCCCTCAGATGACAGTACTTTTGCAGAACTCAAAAGAAAACAGAGGAGAAAGCCAAATATGAGGAGACGTGCAGAGATGGAAAATGGAAAAAAAAAAAAAAAAAAAAAAAAAGGAAGTGAGACAGAAGAAAAAGAAGGTTTGTTTGGTTCCGTTTAAAAGCATTAGTCCCTAATTTTGAGGACTGCACGAAGTGCAAAGGGGATCTGTATGTTCCATAGCTTGCTGCAAAATAGTTTTCAAGGAACTTCTTCATATGATTGGCACTGGGGTAATATATTGCCCTAGGAGGGGCAAAATAACTGCCTAAAGCAGTGCAGAAATTCTGCAGAGGAGGGTTGCCCTGTTTAGGAGAGGCCTGCATGACTAGTTCAGTTGTGTCAGAAGCTTTCCATCTCTCGAGTCACCAAAGATTTGGCAGATACCATGTCAGGATTGTATTGCTCGGCTTTGGAGCCCTATAGCTGGAAGTTCCTGCAAGGGCCGCTGCTTCTGTGAGGCTTGAGGTCACACAGTAATCAGTAATCCATCTCTTCGCTGGGTATCTTCTCTTGCCTTTGTCAGAGTTTTCTCTTTGCCAGCATTGGCAGCATCTCTTCTTTTGGAACATGCTGAATAGAGAAAGGTTATATTTATGAAAAGGAAAGACACATTCACAGCAACAGCAGTTCCAATGGCAACATCAAATAGTCAGCATATAAGATTAAAAACCAAACCAAACCAAAAACAAACACCAAAACAAACAAACAAAAACCCTCAAACAAACAAACGAACAAAAAACCACCACAAAAAACAAGTGAGCTGACAAACATATGGCATTCTTTATCAAAGAGGTTAAGGCTGAAGTTTTACAAATTATTATCAAAGTGAAGAATACCCTAACTGACTGCAACTGCAAAGGAAAATCAGTATACTCACTTTCACAGGAGATTGCCAATTACTACAAAAAGTACAGCTTCATTTTTATGATCTTCCAAATGAGGCAGCTCCAGCTGCTCCTCATTTTTCAGTTTGACACATAGCATAAATGCACAGACCACAAGCTAAAGATATATATATGTAAAGCTGTACAGGCAAGTATTGCCACAAGGTTCCCCTGCAGCCTGTTTCTGTTAAATGCCAGGATTTCAACAGATTGCATAGATCAAAGGAAGAGCTCTGTAATGTATCATTTATTTTGGTACAGGTCATAACTTGTTACTTAACTGATGAACAGCCCAAATGTCAGTTCTCCAGTGCTCTTGCGTATCAAATCAGTGCTTCACATACACCTAGTTTCAAGGGGATAAATGGCCTTTCTGTTTTTCCTGTTACACTGATTTGTTCTGATCTGTGAATTTTGTGGCACTCAAATAGTGTTTAAAATATTTAAGGCAGCAGTTACTGCAATGATATGAGAAAGGAAACTGGTGGAAGAAGAAAGGAAAGGGATGAAAGCAGTGGTTGTTTATTGTTTGAGATAATCCATTTCATTCCTCGCAAGAAGAAAACATGCCAGTGAACACAGATGTTTATATTTTCAACATTGTTTAAACATTTAAGGCCCAATTGAGGTTTCATATCCTGGTTTTATATTTTAGTCTAGTCCTTCCTGATTTAACCTGCAGTTGGTGTGAGGAGTGTAAGGCTTCCCAACCTGAAATATTATGTAGCTCAAGGTAAGAGAGTGTAGGATCCAAATAATGGACATAAGTGTCTTAAAAGTTGGAAGTATAGAAAAATCCCTGTATATTCTGGTCTTTAAAAGCCAAGTTCCATGGAAGAGACAACACCATTTTGTCATTCTTGATTTGCTTTCCAACCAAAAAGCGTTGCCAATTTGAAAATCTGCAAGGATAAAAATGCATTCCTCAGGTTAAAATATTTGTTCCCCAGGAGTTATTAGGAGCAACTGTTGGACATTATTAATTCTCCCTGTTTGTCAGAAGGAATGGGGGGGAGGGGAGGGGGGAAACACAACAAAACAACAAAAACAAAACAAGCAAAAAAAAAGAGAGTAAAATCTGGAGACTTTAGAGGCTCCCCTTCCTGTTTTTAAAGCTAGCAAACACATGAGGCTATGTCTTCTTAAATTTTTCACTTAAGACAAAAAAAGAAAAACCAAAATTACATCCCTCCTTGTGGCTGTAGTTTGCACTGTCAGCTGGTTTGATCAATGTCTGCAAATGGTCTGTGTATGCACACAGCGCATCTCACACCAGGCCAAAATTATCAGATGGGCAAGTAGAGGTTTTTCTCCAAACGTTGCACTTTGTGGCAAGCAAACTAATTTTGGTTGCCAACAAAATGACAGCTCTGTGACTTCTCTGCAAAAACATAGAGAAAAAAGCAGTGAGCGAGGATTATAGTAAATGGCAAGGTCCAAGGGGGAAAATAGGTAATGATTAATGACACTGGGTATGAGGTTGCCACAATAATGTGCTGTCATCAACCAAGTCTTATGACTGGCTTACAAAATATGGGTGTTTGTATTTGAGTTGCATTCCCATCTAGTTAGGAGTATTCCATTTTTAGTTCTAGCATCATGACAAAACAGGTACAATAACTAGCAAGCTGCTAGATCCTAAGAATCCATCCATTTCTACACATTGAGTATTACTTGATTCCCTTCTGAGACATGCTGTGAGTCTCACTAAATTTTTTGGCTCACCTGGCAAGCACAGTAGTACCTCAACAGCCTTTTTCTCTTGTTTGCCCAGTATCATCCCCAAGGTCAAAGCTTGCAGAGAGATTTGTGGTTATGATGCCCACTTTCTATACCCAGTTAGAGGACAGACCAGAGTAAGTGCTGAGGTACTCAGCTACAAGTAGGTCAACAAGAGCTGATCTTCTGCAGATCTCCAGAGCAGGGCTCCCACCCATATTGGACAGCTGTCACCATGTCACAATAACAAATTCATCAGCTTCTCAGGACTGACTACAAACCACTTATTGGCCATTAGTGCTTCAGTTTTTTTAATTACTGGAGTGCTTACTTCTTTTTCTAGACCTAGTGGTATGAAAAGGAGAGCTGGGCTCTTTCAGGACAGCAACTTTCATCTCCTAATTACCCTTCTGTTGATGTCCTTCATGCTCATGTGAACTTGGATAAGGGTCTGGAAATCACCTCCCCAACATTAATTAACTAGTTGTTAATACAAATGGATGAGACCTATCAGTCCAAGTTATATGATGTCTTACTGTGTCACTCAAATCACCCTGCAAAGAGCAGTGAAGCTATGGGCTGAAAGGGCCACAGAAGTGTTCCCTGTGGGTTTGATTTTACATACTGGATGGGAGAGTAAATAGGAAGGAGCATGTACAGCCACTATTTGTATTGCACTGTGCATAACAGACAAGAGAAAGGAAAGCCACCTTGTTGATCATCAGCATTCCTTTTATCCCTCACATATGGGACTTCCTCTACCCCATAAAATCCTTTCTCTTTTCTTCTTCATGTTTTTTTGTTGCTATGAGTGATCAGCCACAGGCAGAAACTGTTCATCCTGGAGCACTTGAGATCAGGCTTCTCACACTGTCCCAGCAGCGATTAACTAGCTTTATAAAGAGAATGGGAGGAACATATGCTGGAAAAGCTCACCAGAGAAAGTCAACATAGCCCAGTATGTTAGTCATTATACTGAAAATAGTTGTTATGAGGACCAGGTGACTCTTTTTTTGTTAAAACCATTATTTCAATAAATATGACTTTGCAGGCTAAGCACTTGGCATCCTGGCAAAACCGACTAGGCAGTGTGGACACCACTAATCTTCCTAGTCAGATGACTGCCAAACTAAGTTTACAGTGTTGTCCTGGAAAATGCAGTATCTCAGTTCAGCACTCTTTCTGTTTGATTTAAACTGGGATCTTCCACCTGCTGGAAAAAAAGCCTTTGCCACTAGCAGATAAGGTGTTTTGTGCCTGAGCACCTCTCAGTCTGTCCTGGAGGATTTTCACTTTATGTAGAGAAAACATGATGTTTTGAATGAGGGAGATAAATGCAAATAATCAGAATCACTCAGGCTGGTAGGGACTACAGGAGGTCTCTGGTCTAGTCAGTGCACAACCTCCAAGAACAGAGATGATGCAACCTCTCTGCCCTGCTTGCCTGTCCTCTTGGTTGAATTTTTTTTTTTTTTAAAGTCCACTTGAATGTTACATATTTCAATTTATTACCATTTTTCTCACTTGGTAACTTTCTTGTAGGTTCAGGAGCTGCTTTTGGGCGCCCTCAAAGCCATCTATTCTCCTAGTTAAGTCACCACCAGCCCCCACAGAAGCAAGAGCTCCAGCTCTGCTGAAGTCACTCCCATTTATTGATGTCTACCCAGTACTTGGGGTTACTACAACTAAACACGGTGCTCTGGACATGGTTGAACAAGTGCTGAGTAAAGGGACCCTATACCCTGGGTGGTGGGGTCTCTCCTCACTTCCAGTGACCTGTAAGAGTGATCTGAAGGAAGATCTCTGTTTAATACCCTGGGTTGGGTTAAAAACATGAGGATTTGAACTGCAGCCTGTCACCACTGGGTTACTGCACACAGAAAGGATGTGGACACTTCCTACTTCTCTGTTCTCCTAATCCAGCCTTCTGCTTTTCCTGCATGTATATAAAAAACACTCCAAAAGATATTAAGTTTTTATCAGATTAGTAATTTAATTCAATTTTATTAAAAAAAAAAAAAAAAAGGTTTTGTCTTGAACACAAAACAAGTTTTCCTGTGCTTTTTTTTTTGGGGATGGAATATTTTTAAAAGTTATCCCATGGAAGCATGCCAGCTCTGTGGAAAATTGTTTGATGACTGGAGACCTTGCTAGGTAGCAGCCAGCAACAGCAAGACTCTGCAAGATCCCTAAAATTCATTGCTGATTTCCAGAAGACAGTAGTGGAACTGAATGCCATCACCCTCCTCCCATCCTCTCCAGCTTTGGTAGAAATCTATGAGAGCCTGGACTACACCTATGCGTGGAAAGCAGCTTCCACTCTTCTCCCACACCCTGCTGTGCACCGGCTTAATGGTCAAAATGAATATTTACACTGTAAAACATAATGCCTTTCATTAAACAGTGAACTAATTGGATCATGCTGTGCTAAAGTTCCTGCCAAATGAGTCAGGAAGTATCATGGAGCAATGCATGAATTTCCTGGAATTTCTTTTAATCAAATTATTATAAAAAAACAACTTCCTCAAAGAACTATATTAAACAAGGGTGTCTTTCATCTGATGCTGCTATGCTCTTAATTAAAGCACCCTTTAGAATTGGCTTGTCTCCTTGTAATTTCTCTGTGAGTAATATTTTCTAAAGCTTGCTGCTAAGTCTGTTTTGGAATGTATCTAGATCAAAGATTCATATCACAGAACCACAAATGTTGGCAGGCTCCTCTGGAGATCATCTAGTCCAAACGTGGGCTTAATCAGGGTCAGCTACAGCAAGTTTGCCAGGTCCAGTTGGGCTTTGAATATCCCTAAGAATGAAAATTCCACCACCTGCCTAAGAAACTTGCTCAAGTGTTCAATCGTCCAAACAAGAAAAAAGTTTTTTTCTTCTGTTTAAGTGGAATTTCCCTTATTTCAGTTTGTACCTGCTGCCTCTTGTCCCGTCCCTGGGTGCCACTAGAAGAGTCTGGTTCTATCTCCTTTGTTCTCCCCATCAGGTATTTGTACACATTGAACTTCACCTTCTCATGGTCACTGCAGCTGTGGATGTTCCCAGCATTCACATTCCCAAACAGTTTTCCTGTGGAAGTACCAGGAGCAACGGCACTTCTCTCCCCTTTGGCTCCTCAGTCACCTGTGGCAGGAAACTGTCACTAGTGCAGTCCAGAAAATTCCTGAACTGCTTGTGCTCTGCTGCCTTAACATACCAGCAGGTGTCAGGGCAGCTAACACCTCACCGGTCCACGTGAGGGCCAGAGCATGTGAAAGTGAAGCTTCTTCGAGTTGTCTGAAGAAGACCTTGCCCACTTCTTTTTCCTGATCATGTGCCCTGTAGCAGACACCTGCCACAATAGCACCTGTTTGCATCTGCCATCCCAAGGTAAAGCTCCATGCTGCTTTCTTGTACAAAGGGCAACTCCCTCGCCTCGCTTTCCCAGTCGCTCTTTCCAAATGAGCCTGTGTCCATCCTTCGCAGCACTCCAGTCGTGTGAGCTATGCCAGTACATCACTGTGACTGTGGTGAAACAGAAGCCCTGCAACTGCACACAGACCTCTAGTTTCTCTTGTCTGCTTCACATGCTGCAATGGATAATTAAATGGTAAAGGGTACTTGCAGCTTAGATTATTAATTTCAAGAGAGACAGTGGGAAAATAAATAAATCTCGTTTCAACCTCTATTTCATCCATCACATTTACAGTCCTGTAGGAATAAAAATACCTTAACCAATACAAAGACATCTGTGGAAGCACTGGGAATTTGAGACAGCAAAGAATGCAAGAATCGAGCACTACAGCCAATTATTTCCTTAGTTTTGTCTAATAATGCCTTTTGGGGAATCACTAAAGTTATCTTAAAAGAATACACCATGCCTGGATTTTGTGTTGGTGATAGTCAGAAAACGGTAGGAAGAAAGAAAACTCCATCCTTGGTTGTGAGACTGCAGTAAGCCCAGGCAGAACTGCAGTACGTTGAGAACGTATACCAGTACTGTGAGCTGAGGAGCCCTGAAGGGATGATGACTCAGAGACATGACACCAGATCATGACACGGGGACTGA
>NW_009951918.1:603027-607110 GCF_000747805.2 Chaetura pelagica | reverse complement strand
GACCCTCTCCCAAGCAGAGCAGTGAGATAATCACTTTAGGAAAAGGAGTATGTTCTGGGCAGCTGGAGGAAACAGCACATACCTGTGTTCACCAGGTGTATTTACAAGGCATTTTGAACTCCTGTGTGATTTTCCCATACACAGGTCAATGATGTAATAAGATTTCAAGCCAGACTGAAGGAAAACCTTTTTCTAAGTGACAAACAGGAACTAGTAGGACGAACCGGGAGGCTTCACCTGTACAGGACAGCATGGGGGACAGAAGGGGAAAATAAGACTGGCTGCAGGAATGAAGAAATCCAAGGATGTGCTGCAGCTATTTTTCGTGAGGTAGGAGCACATAGAATCATAGAATCATAGAACTATTCAGGTTGGAAAAGACCCTTGGGATCACCAAGTCCAACCATCACCTCTACTCTACAAAGTTCTCCCCTAAACCACATCCACCAACACCACATCCAAACGACCCTTAGACACATTCAGGGATGGTGACTCAACCACCTCCCTGGGCAGCCTATTCCAGTGTCTGACCACTCTTTCTGTGAAAAAATGTTTCCTAATTTCCATCCTAAAACTCCCCTGTTGCAGCTTGAAGCCATTCCCTCTTTTCCTGTCACTAGTTACCTGTGAGAAGAGACCAGCACCAGCCTCTGTACAATAACCTTTCAGGTAGTTGTAGAGACTGATGAGGTCTCCCCTCAGCCTCCCCTTCCTCAAACTAAACATTCCCAGATCCTTCAAGCTAGGATTGAATTAAAAAGATTTATTCTCTAGGCCCTTCACCAGCTTCATTGCCCTCCTTTGTACTCACAGCAGCCTTATTTCACCTTGTTATTTTGATTGGCACATTGCGATGTTTGCAGAGAAACCAACTGCCTTTTGAACAAATATGAAAATCAAGATATTTCTGCCCTGATGGAAAAGATGCAGCTTGCAAGAGAAATTTGTGCCACAACAGTAGCAACTATGAACAAAAGCAGATGGAGAATAATCCTGATCAGCATGTTTCCTACATATAACGAACAGAAGTTAAACTATCTTAGACAACCACAGGGGCCATTTTATAATGCCAAGTTTTAAAAATCAACAGACCTTTGTTATTGCTGTAACTCAATAACTTCATGTTTACAGCCACTTAATCCATGCAAGCTTTTGCAGTTAACCTCACCTACCAATACAGTATGTTTACTCTTGTGGTGCATTGTTTCATTTTCTGCTACTGTTAATTTTAGATATAATATCTCTATGCTTTTCACTTGTAAACTTGTCTTATATATTTCATAATATGAGACCATGTGAACTTTTTAAACAGGAGTCACAGATATCCCTATAGCATAAAAATCAGTCCATTAAATAAAATGTGAAGGATTTCAGCTCTGTTTCATTGAAGACACTAAGAAGGAGAAAAATCACAAAATCACAGAATTTCAGCATGGATGAGGTGGGAAGGGACCTCTGGAGATCAAGTAGTCCAACATCTTGATCAACCAGGTACAGCTACAGCCAGTAGCCCAGCTTTTCAGTATTTCTAGTTATTCAGACTCCACAACATCCATGGGCAACCTGCACTGTTGCTCAGTCACCCTCATAATGAAAAAGTGTCTCCTGATGATCAGAGGGAACTTCCTGGCGTTCAGCTTGTGTCTATTGTCTCTGGTCCTGGCACTGGGCACCACTGGAATGAGCCTGGCTCCATCCTCTTCGCACTTCCCCTTCAGGTATTTATGTCCAGTAGTAAGATCCCCCCTGAGCCTTTTCTTCCCCCAGCTGAAGAGTCCCAGTTCTCTCAGCCTTTTCGCAGAAGAGAGATGCTTTAGTCCTTTCACCATCTCTGTGACCCGTTGCTGGATTCTCTCCAGTATGTGCATGTCTCTCTTTTAATAGGAAGCCCAGAACTGGACATGGAAGCCCCAGGTGTGACCTCACCTGTGGGGAGTCTAGGGAAAGGCTCCCCTCCCTCTTCCTGCTAGCAGCACTCCTACTAATGCAGCCCAGGATGCTGTTGCCTTTTTGTTTTGGTTTGGTTTGGGGTTTTTTGCCACAATGGCACATTTTTGGCTCATGGACCAGTTGGTGTCCACCAAGACTGCCACATCCTTTTCTGTGAAGCTGCTTTCCCGCTGGGCAGCCCCCAGCAGTTATTGGTGCATGGGGTTATGCCTCCCCAGGTTCAGGGTGTTGTACTTCCTCTTGCTGAATTTCATGAGGTTAAACAGCATAAAATACACCATGAAAAAAAATAATAAAAATTGCTAATTCCCGTTCAGTAAAGCTCCCAATACAGAAGCTTGTAAGGAAGCTAGGTTCTAAAGAATTAATTTGTCTGCTTTATTTTTTACATGTACAGCCAAGGGCAAATCCTATTCTTAGAAAAGTATGTTCATAATTTGCAGCAAGTGTATTGCAATTTGCAGTTTTCCATCTACATAATAATGTCAATAACTAGCAAATTCTAAGCTAAAGCTGTCTATTTTTAAGTGTGGCTTTTGTTTCTGTGACTGAAGTTAAAACCAGAAGAATCATTAGATACACACATCTCATACATTTTAAATACTGTATAGCATTCAGTTTTGTGGATACAAGATGTGCAAGTAGAGACTTTTCTCTCTTGCTAAGGCAACTGGTACAGTTGAAAAAGCTAAAATTGAATTGTCCTGCCTGTATTCACAGAACACCACAGCTACAGCACCCTTTCCTTTTCTCTAGGTCATCTTTTGGCTACAGATTTAGAATGGGCATGCGAGGGCTAAACTTGGCACTTGGACACTTCAGGGATTCCTACTGATACTGCCTTTGACTTTGATTATCATCGATTGGCAAGTTTCATCTGGGGTTCAAGATTTGGAGAGCCTCCAGACTGCAAATGTGATGGTTTAAAGAAAATCCCTTGAGCCTTATTAACGTTGCAAATTTTTTATAAAAACTCACACAGAAAAGGTATTTTCATCTCTTCAGTAATGAACTGAACTCAACCTCAGAGGAGCAAGCTGTGGCTATTTTTTATAGGAGGTTCCTTATACATAATGGACCTTTAATACAGTTACTAAATTCTTGTGATCTGGTAAAGGTATCACTTATCTGAAAGTACTTTCAGAGGCTGGCATAGCATTTTTATTATTGCAAGCACATCTGTGAAACTGAAAACACATGACACTCCCGTACTTTGTCATGCAACTAAATGTAATTTGTTTTCAAACCATTTAGAGTGTTTGGCACCTCTGTAAAGCAGTTATCTCTGCATTATCATCTTAAAACTGTAAAGTTACCTATTGCTACAGAAAATGGTGTCGCACTTGGGATAAACTTATTTCCTCCTTATTTGTATCATTTAAAGGATTGTATCAAGAACCTCTTTGTGTTCCACAGTTATTTTTTTAAAAAACAAAATTAATTCTTTAATAAAAGTACTTTTAAAATAGAGTTTATGGGCAATTATTTTTATCTGTGCTGATGAAAGCAAATATAATTGCAAATTTAGAAGGGCCTAATTCTTCATGGATACTAACTTACATGCAAACAACATGGATTTGGGGCAAACCACCAGCCATTTTACTTTAAGAAACAGCAGTACTTAATTTATTCCTGCTTACACCAACCAGCCAAACAGCCACCCAACTGAAACAGAAAGACAAGGATCAGGACCTAAGTGAGGACTGCAGAGGCTGACTGATAAGGAGTCAGCAATCACTCTATTTCTTACCAGTTGTGTGGCCCTGATTGCACAGGGTGGCAGGAACTTGAAGGCATGAAGTGCTGACATTGAAAAGCAGTCCTCATAGGTTCCTGTTCAATAAGAAGTTTCCAGAAAGCATAGGGCAGGTGTGCAAGTGAGAACACAAAAACCCACAAGGGAATGGTTTCAGTGTAACCCAAAGGAACAAATTTCCTTTAAAAAGAAAAGGCTTAGATTAACTCCCTATGCTCCTATATGTCAGAGTACTTCCACATACTGTTATCTCCTTGCTAAAGGTTATCTGCTTAACCTTACAGGAATCAGACAGCACACTACTGCTGTGAATACAAGGATAAAAAAAATGTGACACTGTTTTTCTATCAAGCTCTGAAGGCACTCACTGCATTTTC
>NW_009951918.1:595625-603002 GCF_000747805.2 Chaetura pelagica | reverse complement strand
TTAGGATACATGTAAGTATATTAAAAAATATACTGGTTATTCACTATTGTAGTAGGCACTGTAAAGATTTGCAGGCTTTGCTCATAGTAAGGTCAGAATCTGTAAAACCAGAGATAAAGTGTCCAGTATAGCAAAGAAGTGAGTTAAAATAAAAGTGCACCCTTTTTAAAGGTATAATGCCATGGAAAAATGCTGACACGTCTGAGCTGACCTGAAAAGATCATGTCCAGTTCAGTACTTGGCATAGATGTGTCAGCAATAAAGTAAAATTGTTACTAAACACGTAAACACATATGCAAAGACAGCTTAACACAAAACATTCTGGGTTTGTTCAGCCTTAAGAATAGAAGGCTTAGGGAAAACCTTATTACAATGTTCTAGTACTTAAAGGGTGGCTACCAAGAAAATGGTGACTCTCTATTTACTAGGAGTCACATGAAAAAGACAAGGGGTAGTGGGTACAAATTGGTTCTAGGAAGATTCTGATTGACACAAGAGGTAACTTTTTCACCACAAGGACAATCAAACATTGGAAGAGCCTCTCAAGGGAAGTGGTAGATTCCCCCACATTGGACAGTTTTAAGTCTCAGCTTGACAGGGTGCTGAGCCTGCTCATATAAATGATAGTAGTACCTAGAAAGGTTGGACCAGATCATCCTTAAGGTCCCTTTCAACCTGGCATTCTGTGATTCAATGATTCTCTGAATACGAGCATGAAAGCAGCAGCTGTTTTGTTCTGCAGACATGTGGGGAAACATACCCACCAGAAAAACATCAATTTTGTGTGAAAGCCATTATGCAGAAAACGTAACAAAATCCTTCATTGAAATAATTTGTGCACAAGAATTACCTGTGCTAGTTTTCTTCAAGTAGGGGAGTTCCCAAACAACCACTAGGTGTGGAGACTTCTGTGTAGAGAAGAGCAGAAAGCATCTGAAAACTGAAAGCCATGTAGTAAATGAGTCCTCCCAGCCCCCACTCCCCCCCTCCCGCCCAGCCTGTGGAAATAAAGTTCATTATGAAGTTCAGTTTAAGAAGAAAATACGAGTGTAATGCTGTAAAACAGCTGGTGATCATCAGTCCTGTTAAATTCAGACCACAAACTCATCAAGACAGGACTGCTTCTCTGTCTGTGGCTGGTGTCTTATTCCTTAATTGTCAGTGTTACTACCAAATGAGAGTGGAATGGAAAGCTTTGATTTTTGCTAATTCAAACCAGAACTAGAGCTACATGAGTCTGTTAGAACTGGAAACTAAAATTTGACATGCTCAAGTAACAGAAACTCTGTTACTCCATGTCTAACACTAGAGAGTCAGTAATGTTTGGCTTTGTTATGGTCACACATTGTGTCCAATACTAACATTTTACACAATCTCCTGCTGTTTAAAAAAGAAAGAATTAGTCATTCATGTTTCTCTAAGTTCAACAAAGATTCAAAATCACTTGATGGAAATAGATGAGAAAACCATCAGTGTTGCAATGAACATACTTCCGAAAATGTTGGCACAAGCAAAATTAACTGGTCAGCCTACTTCAGTCTGCCTCATAGTGGTCTATTTCCTGGGTTTTGTTTGTAATATTTCCTGAATATTATTAAGGAAGTCTTTCCACTGATGGTTCAGATGTGCCAAAACAACACACTGAATCATGTAAACAGAAAATTAATTGTGTAAAAGGCAGGGAGTAAGACAATATTTATACCTATTTAATTTATATAATAGATATTAAGGAGGAAAAAGTAAGAAGACAAAACCAAACAGGATCAGATATTAGTTTCAAAAAACACTGCTGCATTTAATGGCTCAGCTCTGCTCCCACTGAAGGAAGAAACAGACTTTCTCTTCATATTAATGGAAACAGGCAAAGGATTTCAGTCACCTAGAGATGCTGGAAACTGAGAAGATGGGTATCCTTGAAGACTGAGTGGGGGAAAAGGTGAATGTTACATTTTATTCTATTTTATTCACTGCTGTTTGACACTAGAATTAGAAAAGGTGGTCTCAAAAGCACCAAAAAGCTTCAGTGAGCCACTAGAACATCCAAACACAGTAAAAAAGATGATTATCAATTTATTTTGTCTGGCATTCAGTGGAAGTGATACCGAAAAGCCAGTGAAAAACAAGAGAGGTCTTAACATAGACAACCTTTGCTTGAAAATGATGTTCTGAGTAGCGTGGTTGGGAACTGTTACCAGATCCAAAGGTCAAAAAGGGAACAAATCCATAGAAGTTATGAAAGGCATCTCTACTTCAGCTCATCCTCAACATCACAGCAGAGGATAAAGATTTCTAGTTTTATAACATAATTACACTGGTATTTTTAAAATAAATTATGGTATGAATATGCTTTTTTCTTAAGTTTAGCAAGCATTTTTTCCCAAGTAGGTTTGAGGTTCAAAGTTTCTAACATACGTTAAAAATCCCTGTAGCACTGGATTACAAGTTCTCCTCCTTTCTCTTTCAGAAGCCTATAGACCCACACTCAGAGCATCACTTCAGCTGTAGGCAGAATAGCTGCTAGTTGACTGGGATGAAAACTTAAACACAGTTCTCATCCTATACACACTGTTTAAGTTTTCTTTGTGACTCAAAAGGTGCACACAAGAGGCAAAAGGTCAAATTCTAGTCTCCTCTTATCAGACATAACAGATAGCAAACCCCCATGAAATCAAGGCAGGCAGAATAATAAGCAAAAGAAGCGAGCTTTTATTTTGCAGGAGCACTAATCTGTCCACTAAACAGCCTTGCACATTTTTTCCTTTGCCTTCCAATCAGTTCATTTACAGCTGTGACAACCATTTACCATTTCCACCATGGTTTATCTTCAGGGTAGCCACTTATTTGTCAAAAAAATCTCTGCCCTTCTCCACCTTCACCAGCTGCGATTGTGGATCCCTAGCTACCACCCTATATTCAACTGGGTCCTCGGCAAACTCCCCCATCCTTAGGAGTGATGTCTCAAAGACTGAGTTTTGATTTGAATTTGACAAGTATTCCTGTGTTGAAAGAATTTGCAGGGTGCTTACAATTGAGGGCGATTTGCACAGAAATTAGTGATTCCAAGCCAGTGCCCGTGCCAGCTTCAGACTTAGATTTAAGGTTGTGGGTTTTACAAGCCTTTGAAGTTAAAACCAGAACAATTGTCAGCATTTATAGTGGTGATTTCTAACATGCCACTGGGGATTGCTTCATAATCAAAAAGAAAAGAAAAAAAAACCCACAAAAGTAAAAGTCCTGCCAGAAAACAAGTAGACCAAATCAGGCAGATGGTTAATATTAACTGAAACAGCATCCAGATTGGTGATTTTCTTTTTCCTTAATGGCAATATCAACAAACAAGTTAGAAAGCTTATATTATTTCTTCAATTAACTGTTGAAATACTTAATCTCCTTGTATTCCATAGGTGATTTTTCAGCAGCATCAGCTTCATCTCCCATACTTCCAGGATGGGTGGGGGTAGTTGGAGATCTCACACTGTTCCAGAGATTTTTGTCCAGTAAAAACACATATGAAACACATATTCTTTCTATTTGATAATTTTTCAGATGTGGAGTATTTTTAGGCACTAACTTTGTATCAGAGGTTATGGATTATCTGTAGTTTAAGTATACAAGAACTTTTCTTGCGCAAAGGAGTCCAGACACTAACTAAAACAACTGTTGCACTGTTTAGAGAAACTAATGAACTCTTTTGTCATAGAGTATACCTTGGGACACAGTAGCAAAAGGTCTGGTTTTCTACTCTGACTAGAAGGTGGAGAGAACAAAGAGCTATGGACCTGACTGTCTCCTGTAATTATGTTATAAAAATAGCAATGTTGTTCCCTCCAGGAGGGCAGGGATTGATCAAGGATGTTACCCCATCCATCTACTCATGGTCAGACCAAGGCAGAGCTACACGACACCTATGTCTAAACATAGTAAGACCTCTGCCACAGCAGTGATTGCATCTGCAGTCCCTAGCGCCTGCTTCAGGGAGACAACCACAGCCTGGAGGTTGGCAGGGAGAGAACAGCCCCAAGGTCAGCCAGGAGAGGACTGGCTTTTATCCAGCTCGTGTGTGGCCCACAGCCTATGGAACAGCTTGGCTGTGCCCACACTCCATGGCCGTCACCCTAAGCCTGCCCTCTGCTGTCCTTGTGGTCCTGTTCACAGTTGGTATTTTTTGGTGGCAAGCTATGCACAAAACCAAAAGGCCAAAAAAAAGTGCCCAGCCTGCCACGGCAGTATTGCTGAGATGTCACACTACTGATGTGGCTTTCCTCTTCTAGCACAGGGCATAAAGGCATGCACTGACCTCTGGGATTGCATGTTTGAGAGAAGCCACATGTGGTGCAACGTGTATTCGTGTTGCCCATTTATAAAGATCCTGGGATTGAAATACACTGCCATCTCTGCCTGAGTTTTCATTGCCCCATCTCAGATGTCAAAAAGTTGGTATGTGCTTCTGTTTCTCCCATACTAGTTCATTCTCAAGCTAGGTCCCCAAGAGTTATTTTTCTTCTTACGTTTAAGTCTTCACTCAAAGCCTAGAATTTGTGGCCCCTAGGCTGTTATCTCCAGGGCTGGAAGCCACATGTCTTTCTTCTTGGGTGGCTTCCACAGTCAGTTACTATAATCAAAATCAGTTATGGATTTAGTCCTACAAAGAACAGCCACTTCTCATGGTCTTCTCTGCCTCCTGGGACAGTGCATGAAACAATTCAGAATCCTCTGTCCCAGACAGAAAATAAATACTTGCGAAAGAAATAGGAGAAGGTTTAGCAGACAGGATTTCTTGGAAATAATTCTTCCTACATATAGTTGGCTGCAATGTGGGCAAAATGTGTCATTAGAAAGTTATTACTTGGTCATGAGAAACCTTCAACATCTGAAGATAGCATTAAAACATCAGACAAAAGAAGGACATAGATGAACCAAAGAAAAAAGAGAGAGAAAAAAAATAGCTTTCTCATACACAAAGTTTTTTTCTATGCAGCACATGGAGCTTCAGGCTCACACTGTCCAAACCAGGGATCCCAGAAGATCAATCCTCATCGAATCATAGAATGATTTGAGTTGGAAGGACCTTAAAGATTATCTAGATCCAACCCCGCCCTGGCATAGGCAGTGACAACTCTGACTAGATCAGGTTGCTCAGAGCCCCATCAAACTTGTCCCTGAACTGGGAATGTTTAGTATGAGGAAGAGGAGGCTGAGGGGAGACCTCATCAGTCTCTACAGTTACCTGAAAGGTCATTGTAGACAGGTTGGTGCTGGTCTCTTCTCACAGGTAATTAGCCACAGAACAAGGGGGAATGGCTTCAAGCTGCCACACGGGAAGTTTAGACTGGACACTAGGAAACATGTTCTACAGGATGAGTGGTCAGACACTGGAATAGGCTGGGCCGGGGGGGGGGGGAGTCACCATCCCTGGGTGTGTTTAAGGGTCTTCTGCATGTGGTGTTGGTGGATGTGGTTTAGGGGAGAACTTTGTAGAGTAGGGATGATGGTTGGTCTCCAACAGGAATATTTCTGTGATTTTTCTCCCAGGAATGAGGCATCCACAACTTCCCCTGGCAACCTATGCCAGTGTCTCACCACCCCCATAGTGAAGACATTTCTCCTGATGTCCACCATAAATCCCCTCTCAAGTTTTAATCCATTCCCCCCTTGTCCTATCACTCCATGCCCTTGTAAAAAGTCCCTCTCTAGCTTTTCTGTAGCCCTTGATAAGAATACCGGAAGGCCATGGTAAGGTCTCATCAGAGCCTTCTCTTCTCCTGGGTTAACAACCCCAACTCTCTCAGCTGGTATTCATAGTAGAGGTGCTCCAGCCCTCTGATCACCTTGGCACCTCCCCTCTGGACTCTCTCCAACAGCTCCATGTCCTTCTTATGCTGGGGGCTCCAGAGCTGGACACAGTACTCCAGGTGGGGTCTCACAAGGGTAGAGTAGAGGGGGAGAATCACCTTCCTTGACCCACTGGCCACACTTGTTTTGATATACCCCAGGACATAGTTGGCTTTCTGGGCTGCAAATGCATATTGCCCACTCATGTTGAGCTTCTCATTCATCATCACCTCCAAGTCCTTCTCCTCTCGGCTGTTTCTGATCCATTCTCCGCCAAGAGACACTGCTTGGGATTGCCCTGACCCAGGTGCAGGACCTTGCATTTGGCCTTGTTGAACACCATGGAGTTTGCAGGAGCCCACTTCTCAAGCCTGCCAAGGTCCCTCTGGATCGCATCTCTCCCTTCCAGTGTGTTGACCTCACCACAGACTTTGGTGTCATCAGCAAACTTGCTGAGGGTGCACTCAATGCCACTGGTCCATGTCTTCAACAAAGGCATTCAATAGTACCAGTCCCAGTACCGAACCTTAAGGAATACCACTAGTCACTGGTTTCCACTTGAACATCGAGCTGTTGATCACGTTTCTTTGAGTACAACCATCCAACCAGCTCCTTACCCATCAAATCCATATCATTCAAGTTTGGATACCAGGATGTCATATGGGACAGTGTCAGAAGCTTTGCACAGGTCCAGGTAGATGATGTCAGTTGCTCTTCTTTCTCCACCAATGATGTGACCCCATTGTAGAAGGCCACCAAATTAGTCAGGAAGGATTTGCCTTTAGTGAAGCCATGTTGGCTGTTGCCAGTCACCCCTTTGTTTTACATACATCTCAGCAGAGCCTTCAGAATTATCTACTCCATGATCTTGCCAGGCACAGAGGTGAGACTGACTGGCCTGTAGTTCCTCAGGTGTTCCTTTTTTCCCTTTTTGAAAATTGGGCTTGTATGTCCCCTTTTTCAGCCAGTGGGAACTTCACCAGACTGCCATGACTTTTCAAATACAACGGACAATGGCTTTGCAAGTTCATTGCCAGTTCCTTCAGGAGCCGTGAACTAATCCCTGCCGATTCCCTGGACCTGTGCACTGTCAGGTCCTTCGGATGGTCTCAAACCTTCTCTTCTCCTACAGTGGGGAGATCATCCTTCTCCCAGTCCCTGCCTTTGCCTTTTGTAATTCGGATGGTGTGACAGCAGCTTTGCCAGTGAAGACCAAGGCAAAACAATCATTGAGTATCTCAGCCTTCTCTATGTCCTGCAAGACCAAGGCTCCAATTTCCTTCTGGAGTGGGCCCACATTTTTCCTAGTCTTCCTCTTACCACTGATGTACCTGTAGAAACTTTTCTTGTTGTTCTTAACAACCCTGATCAGGTCCAACTCTATCTGTGCCTTGTCCCACCTTACCTGATCCCTTGCTTCTCTGACCGTTTGTCTGTACTCCCCTCAGGATGCCTGGCCCTGCTTCCACTCTCTGTAAACCTTGCTTTTACATCTAACTGTGTCCAGGAGTGCCTTTCTCATCCATGCAGGCCTCCTGGCATTCC
>NW_009951918.1:572261-595592 GCF_000747805.2 Chaetura pelagica | reverse complement strand
TATGTCACCACTGCCTTAGCCCGTTCGTTGACTTCCCCAATTCTCTCAGCTCCTTCCAGCCTTTGACTGGATGCTGCTTAACAGAATGCCACTTTTCTGGGGTCATACTGTCTTCCTCACCACACAGCCCCATGACCACTGAGCACCTGGGAGTGTGAAGCAGCCAGTGTTACAGCCTCAGCTGGGCAGGCGAATGCTCTCCAGGCCCATGGCTCACCAGACAGAGGAGTTCCTCCTGCTGAGTTTCCTCCACAAAACCTGAATTATTAACATGCACCAGAAGAACAGGTCCATGCTGCATGGTCTGTGTCTGCAAGAACACCTCATTCACTGAAACAATAGCTCTAGCAAAACAAAGGTAGCCAGGCTACAACACTTATCTTTTTCCTGTTCAGATGCAGATCTCAATAGCTCTGCTCTGCTTCACATGCCACAAATGGGACAATCACCGTACAACCACAGTGTGCCTTCCTGCTGCTTATGCTGCTGCACTGCAGTCAAGCCTGCTCTCAGGCAAGAGCCTGTGAAGCTCTTTGTGCACAGAACAGCAGGAAAAGGTGTCTCCTCAGCCTGCACCTCAAGAGGAACATCAGGGCCCTGCTGAGTCAGCCACTATGGCAGCCATCATTACCCCTGGTAATCACCAGCCCTATCATACTAGTTGATGCAATTGTTAAGAATATCAGATACCAGTATTTTGAAAGTTTTGTTTGTCCCTATTTCCAGATGTCTAAGTAATTATTAACAGAGATGCTAGTGGTATCTGAGATGCCTGTGGTAAGGTTATGGTGACCCATATAAAAAGTCTCAGTTCACATTCCTGTGGTCTGGGACTTCAGATGAATCCTATTAACAGATAAATTATAAGTGTTTATTGGTTTCTATTTGTACTTGAAGCTCCAGCTAATGTATCTGCAAGACCTTGTAAAGGTCAGGCATGACCCAGGAAACCACTGAACAATGAAGAGACCCTTGCAAACACACCACACTTCAAGCTCAAGAAACATTTTTAAGGCTTGCTCCTTTGTTATGGTTTTCCAAGTAAATTAAAGCTATTCTCCAGTTATTTTTTTAAAATAGGTTACTGAAGTAACAACCACTTTCCTTCAATTCCCCTTGAGTGCGGGGAAAAAGCAATGGGGAAAACACAAAAAAGAGGGTAAATTTTCCACTATTAATTTGCTTTGGTCTGCATGTTTTGCACTGAGTAACACAAATGTGGTTTAATAACTCTAGCATATGCCTTTGAGATAAAAGCTTTCCTTTTTAAAATAAAATTCTTTCTAGAGTTAAAGCAATGCCACCGTTTGACTCGGGTTCAACAACAATGCTTTTTATCCCCTCCCCCCCCCACCCAGGTAGGGAAGGAGAGAGAGAAAAAGAGAGAGACTTGGCTGGATTAAAAACTAAACTACACAGCTTTAATTAAACACTAGTGATATAAGAAAATACATACAATTATATACAAATGTGTTCAGATATGTGCAAAAGCATCTTGACTCTCCGCATCTCCAGCAACTCCCACAGCATCTCCTGAGTTGCAAACAGTCCCAAAAAGTCCTGGAGGTTGGACAAACTCAGTTCAAAAAGAAAAAAAATTGTTTTGCTGCTGACGCACCTTGTATACCTGAGTGGGCCTGAGTGGGTTCCCTGTTTTCTATGCCATTGCCACAAGTTTTTCAGTTTTCATTATTGATGACATGTGAAATAGGAAGAATCCAGTGTAACAGAGTGGGGAGAGTGCACACAGAGGTGGCTTTGAGACATTCTCTCTTTCTACACCTTTTCTGGAAGAGATGTTACTGCACAGGCTGTAAGTGTAACCAGGACTCAGGGATGTCCAGGGATAAAAGTCCTTCTCTGTTAGCTACAAAGACTAAGGAGCGGAGTGGTAGACACAGTAACAGTTCTAGTTTGAAACATGTTTTGTATCCTCTTTCCTATGTTTTGAGTTGTTAAAGTGGCATTATTATTTCCCAGTTTAACAGGAATTGTTCCAACTGGTCACATTTATTAGCATAAGAGAACAACAAAAAAAAATAATGCTAAACCAGATTATAAATCCGTGTTTCTACACTTTAAATAAATAAGCTGTCTTATTTTCAGTGGGGTTTTTTGTTTGTTGGTTTGGTTTTTAGGTGAAAACTATAGTTAGGATGAATATTTACTTGCAATATTTTTTCCACTCTTCTAACTTTAAAAAAAGTAAAATACATAATATTTACATCTAAAATGATAATTTGGCCTTGCTTCTTTATCCAAATGTGAAACCTGTCCACCAAATGAGAATAGCTTGGATAAAACAGTAATTACTTAAAAGTCTTGTCATCACTTGTGTACAGGAAAAGACAGAGCTAAATTTATCATATAATTTCAGCAATACACTTCCTTTTTGCACTTTGTTGGTCACATGTAAAATTTCTGCTTCCCAACTCCTCCAGTTTGAAGAACTATGCTCTTTTGACTTTTTCTGAGCTGAAACACTCAAGAAACTGAGATACGGGTTATCTGTCTTCTTTGGTATAATGAAAACACTCATTCACCAAATTGAGTATGATCACAAGTATCACATACTGTGACTACAAGCAATAAATTTATTCTCATGACAACAGTAAATTACCCTTATAGCAGCATAGTTGACCAGAACGGAATTAAGAAATTTAATAATTTACTGTTTGCACTAGATTAAAATATGAAATATTTCATTAAATTCTGTAGCACGGAATCTCTGAATAGTAGTCACTGTAATAATTGCTTAATTTTTATACCTATTACACGCTCATGTATCATACCAGCTTGTACAATTAATGATTTAATTGTTATTAATGAAACAGCAACTGAAAGATAATAAATTGATATTCTGGCAAGAATATTCTGGTGTGATTTAGCTCTAAATACATGAGGGGGAGGGAAGGGGAAGAAAATCAATGAAGTAACAATGGTAGAAAATCTGCAACTGCAATAACTTCAGCAACAGATTTCAGATGTATAACTAGTGGAGTCCCCCAGGGGTCAGTGCTGGGTCCAGTCTTACTCAACATCTTCATCAATGACCTTGATGATGGGACAGAATGTCTTCTCAGCACGTTTGCTGATGACACAAAGCTGGGAGGGTTGGCTGATTCACCTGAAGGCTGTGCAGCCATTCAGTGAGATTTGGACAGACTGGAGAGCTGGGCACAGAGGAACCTAATGAGGTTCAACAAGAGTAAGTACAGAGTCCTGCACCTGGGGAGGAATAACAACATGCACCAGTACAGGTTGGGAGCTGATCTGCTAGAAAGCAACTCTGTGGAGAAGGCCCTTGCAGTCCTGGTGGAGAAGAAGTTATCTATGGGACAGCAATGTACCCTTGCAGGCAGGAAGACCAATGGTATCCTGGGGTGCTTTAAGAGGAGTGTGTCCAACAGATCAAGGGAGGTCATCCCTCCCCTAGTGAGACCTCACTTGGAGTACTGTGTCCAGTTCTTGCCTCCCCAGTGCGGGAGGGACAGGGATTTACTTGAAAGAGTCCAAAGAGGGCTAGGAGGATGATTAAGGGACTGGAACACCTGCCTTACCTGGGGTTTTTCAGTCTAGAGAACAGAAGACTGAGAGGGGATCTTATTAATGTATACAAGTATCTGAAGGGTGGGTATAAAGAAGGAAGGTTCAACCTTCTGAGTCTAAAGCAAATGTAACCCAACAAGAGGCATCTATGAAAATAAGAAAGGCCTGTGACAGAAGGCCTGCCTTAGAATAGACTCAGAGAAACCTAAAATCTGAATCCAGATGTAGGTTTGCTTCCAAGCCCAGCAGAATTTTTGCTTTCTCATGTTTGTTCCAGGGTCTCACCACCCTCACAAAAAAGAATTTCTTCCTAACATCTAACCTTAAACTGTGATATGAGCTAATTCAGCTCCTCAGTTCAGCTCCTACTCTTGAAATGCTGAAAGGACATTTACAAGAAAGGCTGAAAATTGAATTCTACTACCATTGTAGTGGAAACAAACACAGAGTACTAATAAAAGTAAAAAAGTAAGGGTATGCCAGGTATAGCAGGCATCAAAGTCAATTTCTGACAAATCCTTTATAAATCATATACAGCTTTAATGTCAATTTTTGAGATTAGATGGTTCTTTGAGAGGATTCTAGTACACAGACCTAGATATAAAACTTTTGAAGTCTTCTAAAATGTTCATAACACCTTTTTTGATCATTCCAGATTTTGCTTACAGGGAGAAGAGTATAAGAATGTGAAGTATTTCTGTCTGTATAAATTTTCTCTCACCACACAAAACATACAGTCTCTCAAGGTTGAAGGGATGTTGGAAGTCCAGTCTCCTGCTCAAAGAAGAGGCAATACTGAATTCAGGTCAGACCGCTCTGGGCATTATTTATTTAGGTTTTTAAAACCTCCTGAAATGGAGATACCACAAACTCTCTGGGAAATCTGTTCCGTTACTTCATTATTCTCCATAGTGACTTTTCTCCCTTATATCCTGTTACAACCTTCCCTATTTTAGTTTAGGGACTCATCTCCTGCTTGTGCAGCTCAGCAAAGACTGTGGCTCTGTCTTCTCAGTAACCTCCTCCACAGCACTGGAAGCCTGCCATTCACTCAGAGTGACATGAACAAGCCCATCTCCATCATCCTCTACTCTGAGAGTCTGTCCTCCAGCCTCTGACTGACTTGGTGGCCCTTGCTATATTCAGGATCACCAACAGCTTTGTTACGCTGGGGGCTCAAAACTGAATGTCTTTGTCTTACAGACTCTAGAGGAGACATCATATACAATATACCTTAAATTCAGATGATAAAATGATCCTCAGATATCATGACACTCTTCCTTTCTGCCATTCTAACAGTTATTGACAATCAAGACAGAAAGCTACAGAATTATCTAAAGCTTTATTTTACATCTATGAATTCCCTAAAGGCCACCTGAATCAATTAAATCAGAAGGAGCCTTCTGCTTTCCATTACTGCTTTTTGAAAATATGTATACATCATTTTTTTAATAAGGCAGCACACAGAGATAAAATACAGCTTTTATTTATTCTTTGAAACCTAAAGTAATGATTACTATGCTTGAACAACTAGATCAAGACAGTCCAAAATGTCTGCTGCTTAGACTTTCAAATGGTTACCAAAAAGCTATTTAGTAGACTCAGGTCATTACCTGGAATGCACTCATGTAGAGATTAAACATACTGTATGGGTAGTAGATGTTTGTATTAAATAAGAACCCAGCGCAGGGGAAATCTTCCTCCTTTCCCTCACAAAAATCAGACAAAGCTCTCAAAGTAGTTTGCTGGATTCATTCCAGCACATTCTCTAATGAGCTCTAGAAACCCTGATTTTGTCCTAGCATAACTGCACATGGATTTAGTCTTGCTTTTCCAGTTGTAAACTGAAAGGTAGCTTACTACAACATGAGAAAATCTGAATAACTGTAATAACTGTAACTGTAATAAACAGTAACTGAGTAACTGCAATGGGTCAGACAAAAAAGTGTAGTTAGATGGAAATTTCCTCTGCGATATTGCTAAGGACAAGGTTAGTACCTGACCCTCTTAATTAGTGTCAAACTCCTTACTTCTGGTGGCACTATTGCATATTTACCACCATCTGTTTTATCACAGGGAACTGCTTTCTTCAAGGGTGTGCAACAGCCTGTATGTTACATATTTTAAGTGACCTTACAGAGGTGCCTGAAAACTGTCCCCCAGGGCTTCAATTGCTTAGGGAACCACTGGTTGCTCCTGTCTTTATACACACAGGAAACAATGTGATCACACTCATTACAGCATCTGTTTAATTATTTTTAAAAACTCTGAATAATTATTGTCATTTCTAAGGCTGATTTTAATTCCTTTTTTCCAGCCAGAGAGACAATACAGTTGATTTACTCTATGGAAACAGGTTGCCTACATAAGATATTCCACAAACACCCAGTTAAGGACCTAACGGACTGCAGGTTTTTAATTGCACCATTTCTTCAGCTGAGTATTTGATTTATTATCCACTGCTACTTAACTGAAAACCAATCACTACACAAAACTGATTCAATAAAATTAAGCTGACTAAATTTTCTACACTTGTAGGAAAGCAGGTGGTCATGAGTCTGTTTAATTAACTGCAGACTTTTGGGACTTATATTCATTTTTACTACAAAGTAACCTAATAAAGAGGTTTTTGCCAAAATCCCCTTTATTTCTAACTCATTGTGTCACCATTTATATTAGGGTGATGATATACTAATGACGACTTTTTGAGAGAGTGGTCTGTATATCGTCATTTATGAGAGGCAAATTAGCAGGATGATTTCTCAGAAGGTAACATGCATTATTATAAACCAACTATAGTATTCTTTGGAAGAGAAATCATACTCAGACGCAAAGTCAAGATGAATTTAAGCAATGCTACTAACTAGAGGTTTTTTTGTCTGAATCTGGAGGTGACCTAGAGGTCAGAATGGTAAGAGTGAGCAAGAAAAAAAAGTGACAGAGGAAAGTCACCACTATGGCATTAGCCACAGTAAAGAGGGAGATAAGAATTGTTCAGTGAAATCATCTGATCTATGCAAAAAGGGGTTCAAGACAAAACCCATTCAAAATTGAGTAAGTTGACCCATAAGTTTTAGACTGAGAACCCCCTAAATTACTCATTCTGGTGAGATACGTATATAAAAATAATAGAGAGGCTCATCTTGAGTGTGCTCACATGGCAAGTGCAGGACAGACACGGGATCAGGCTCAGCCAGCAGGGGTTCAGGAAAGGCAGGTCCTGCTTGACCAACCTGATCTTCTTCTATGATCAGGTGACCTACCTGGTGAATGAGGGAAGAGCTGTGCTGGTGTCTATATAGACTTTGGTAAAGCTTTGGAAGCCATCTGCCACATCATTCTCCTGGAGAAGTGGGGGCACATGGCATAGACAGGTGCACTCTCTGCTGGGTAAAAAACTGGTTGACTGGCCAAGCCCAGAGAGTTGTAGTGAATGGGGTTGGATCCAGCTGGTGGCTGGTCACCAGAGGTGTCTCCCAGGGCTCAGTTTTGGGTCTAGTCTTGTTCAGTCTCTTTATTGATGATCTAGGTGAGGGAATTGAGTGCTTCCTAAGTAAGTTTGTTTGTTTGCAGATGACTCTAAGCTGGGAGGAAGTGTCAATTTGCTTGAGGGTAGGAAGGCTCTGCAGAGAGACCTGGATGGACTGGATCAATGGGCCAAGGCCAATTGTATGAGGTTCAACAAGGCCAAGTGCTGGGTCCTGCACTTGGGTCTCAACAACCTCAAGCAAAGCTACAGGCTTGGGGATGAGTGGCTGGAGAGCTGCATGGTGGAGAAGGACCTGGAGGTGCTGGTTGACAGCTGACTTAACATGAGCCAGCAGAGTGCCCAGGTGGCCAAGAAGACCAACACTGTCCTGGTCTGTATCAGGAATAGTGTGGCCAGTTGGAGAAGAGAGTGATCGTGCCCCTGTACTTGTCACTGGTGAGGCCACACCTGGAGTTCTGTGTGCAGTTTTGGGCCCCTCACTACAAGAAGGATGTGGAATTGCTGGAGCTTGTCCAGAGAAGAGCTACCAAGCTGGTGAAAGGTCTGGAGAATAAGTCCTATAAGGAGAGGCTGAGGAAACTGGGATTGTTTAGTTTGAAGAAGAGGAGGCTGAGGGAAGACCTCATTGCTCTCTACAGCTGCCTGAAAGGAGATTGTAGGGAGGTGGGAGTTGGCCTCTTCTCTCAAGTGAAAAATGACAGCATGAGAGGAAACGGCCTGAAGCTGCACCAAGAGAGGTTTAGACTGGATAGTAGAAAGAATTTCTTTACTGAAAAAGTGGTTGGATCACAGAACAGGCTGCCCAGGGAGGTGGTGGTGTCACCATCCCTAGAAGTGTTTAAAAGAAATATAGATATAGTGCTTAGCAACATGATTTAAGCACTGAATAGGTAAATCAGGTAGGGGGATTTAGGTTATGATTGGACTTCATGATCTTCAAAGCCCCTTCCAACCAGAATGATTCTATTCTATGATTCTATATTTTAAATAACAGGTCAGTAGTACCTTAAAGAGGCTTACATTACCTTCATCAGCGATACCACAAAGCTACAGCCCTTCATAAAAATGGTCTTACGAGGGTAAACCTTCTGCTCTGCAGGGTAGGCTATACCTCACCTGGGAAAAATGTTTAGAATGACATTTCTGGATTTGGGGAATAGAATAAAATGTTTAAAAATAATTCTGAAGTATAACACATTACTTCCTAGGAGTTCAGATGCATGTACATCTTCCATTAAAAATCTGAAAGATGCAGTATGTAAACGCCCCAAATAAATTAGAAATTCTACATGTCCTACAAGAGCTAATCAGTCAACACCATTCATGTCTTTATTTCAAAGTCATTACAGCGCTTTGGGACTCACAGACAGTAACATTATTTTTAGCATGGCTATATTTGATTTTTAATATAGCTATATTTTTATACTGTCACAGTAGTATGTAGTAGCAGGTCTTTTGCATTTAGATTATCATAAGTTTTTGCCAGTATGGGTATGTAGTCACACTTCAGTAATATATTGTGCCACCAGTATATTTGTAAATAGCACACTGATGGCTCTTTACCTAAATGATAATGGTTTCAAGACAAGAAGAAAAAAAAACCCAAACAGTTCTAGTTATAAAATGTAATATAAGGTACTAAGTCATCTCTGGCAAGAGTTGTACTATAACATTTGGTTGCTGACACCCAGTTATGTAGTTTGGGTATCCTTAAATTGTATCTGCACCAGAATATCAGAGGACAAAACAGAGGAGTTAAACACAACCACAGGACCTCCTTCTTCAAGCTACACCTTGTGCTCTACCATCTAATTTTTCATTTAAACTGCCTTTCTTTATTTCTCCTATGCTTTTCTAGCCTAAGTCAACATTCTTTTACTGCTTTTTTCCAGTCTTGGAGTGGAAATTTACACACACTAACAATCAAGAGCAGATTAAAAAGCAGTACTGAACTACACTGTGTCAAATCTTTCCAAACTTTTTTTCTGTGCTAGATGTCTTCCATCATGCAGATCTGTAGTGTTCCTTACCTGAAATAATAAAAATTAAATTCTTTAATATTTTAAAGTGATCAGGTTGACATCCTGAGAAAACAGCTCAAGAGTCTGTGGGAATGGTAAGAGTAAGTCCTGAAAATCAATCACAATTAGTTTGAATTTCCAGACTGACTGCATTCTATCTGGTATGAAAGAATGTTTAAATGATAAACAACTACTGATAGAAAACTGAGCTGAATCAGATTTACAGGATTTTGTTAGAAGTGCACATTATTTCCTGCATTTAGGGAAAGTTGTTAGGGAAGACTTAATAGTATGTATCTGTCACAAAACTTTGCTCCTTGTGCCACAACTAAAAATGGTACAAAACACAGCAAAACAAATTAATAAGTATCATCTTCAGCATGCATTATCTCATTTATTATGTAAGTAGTTCTTCGTTTTTCAACAATTCCTCTTCCCAACTGGTATATATATAAACCTTTCACCTTAAAACACACAGATCAGATTTTAATTTGTATCGCATAATGCTCTGCATATTTTCAGGCCATATATCTTTCTCATTCACATCCGGGTCTCTCCATTAGCAAGACTTTAGGTCAGGGGTTAAAGGTCAAACTGATCAGACGAAATTCTAAACATGAAGTTCTTAAAATATTGGACTTAAGATGCTGTTTAAGTTCATCAAGCTACAAATTACAATTTCAGAGAACCAGTTCAGAGTTCTATAAAATTTACAGAGATAAATGTTAAATATGCCAGCAGAAACACCACACTAGAAGTTTTCTTTCATTTAGCATGGACTTCTAGAACCCTTCAATACAACTTCCTTTTATTCCGTAATGATAAAGGGCTGAGAAAGATGAGCTTGATGTGATGATCCAAGTGGGCAAGAAAGGAGAAGAAAAATCACAGAGTTCTCTTCTGGTGAAGTAAACCAAAGTCAAGGAAAAAGGAAAGGAAAAAGGAAAGGAAAAAGGAAAGGAAAAAGGAAAGGAAAAAGGAAAGGAAAAAGGAAAGGAAAAAGGAAAGGAAAAAGGAAAGGAAAAAGGAAAGGAAAAAGGAAAGGAAAAAGGAAAGGAAAAAGGAAAGGAAAAAGGAAAGGAAAAAGGAAAGGAAAAAGGAAAGGAAAAAGGAAAGGAAAAAGGAAAGGAAAAAGGAAAGGAAAAAGGAAAGGAAAAAGGAAAGGAAAAAGGAAAGGAAAAAGGAAAGGAAAAAGGAAAGGAAAAAGGAAAGGAAAAAGGAAAGGAAAAAGGAAAGGAAAAAGGAAAGGAAAAAGGAAAGGAAAAAGGAAAGGAAAAAGGAAAGGAAAAAGGAAAGGAAAAAGGAAAGGAAAAAGGAAAGGAAAAAGGAAAGGAAAAAGGAAAGGAAAAAGGAAAGGAAAAAGGAAAGGAAAAAGGAAAGGAAAAAGGAAAGGAAAAAGGAAAGGAAAAAGGAAAGGAAAAAGGAAAGGAAAAAGAAAAAAAGATCTCCACTCTCTGCAAACAATGCAAATAGGCTGACAGGAATCTCATGGAAGTTCAACAAGGAGAAGTGCAATGCCTGCACACACACCAGTATCTGCTGTGGGCTGCCAAGCTAGCAAGCAGCTTCACAAAAAAGGATGCGGAGGTTGAGGGGGCCATAACATATAAAAGAAGGAGTCTCCAAGTGCAAAGAGTGCAGGAAAAAGGGGCTCAGCTTCCAGTCCTCCTGGCTTTTATAGAGTATAGCAGGAAGTGGGAGGGAATACTGACCCCTCTCTGTTCCGATGCTTCTAGGTCCTTCAGGGCCCTAAGGACCCTCTCTCTCTAGTTCATCCTGTTGGTACCAACAAATTAGCTGGGCCCACTCAAACCATAATAGTATTCAAGAAATCACAGGGAATTTATTTTAGCTTTTGTGTGATGGTGACTGCTACTTTTGGCAATGGTGCAAACTAAATTTTCCAGCAGAAGGTTCTAGAATGTGCAGCAGTACCACAACAACTCATAACATGCTATAGCCCATCCCTTTCTCAGTCATTGCACCTTTGTCACACTAGTGTGACTGCTGTGAGCTCACTGTTTCTTGGCCACTTCACCACAACTATGTGTGGCTTTTTACCCACAGAGCTTCCCCTTCCTGAAGACTTAGCTCAATATTATGCACCAAATTCAGTTGTTTTTTCAAGTGAGGATGAGCAGGGAACAGCTGCAGACACAGGCCCACTCAGAATGGCATTCATCACTGTAGGCCGAAAATTCACTTCTGTTTCAGACACAGGTGAGTACTTCCAACAACCATATAGCTCCTTGACACATGGGGAAAGCAGTATGTGAAATATCATCTTCATCACCACTTTATACATCAGTAAATAAACCTACTATTAAAGCTATTTGGTGCAGAAAAATATGCAATAAATTATTTCAATAGAGGGGAGACCTTGAACAACATGCAATATATTGTACATTTTCCAGTCTGTTTTAAGACTAGGATTCAAACAACGTTTTGTGTTAGAAATCAACAAGTATTATTGTAGAGAACATTCTCATTGCAAGAAGTGTATTTCCACCACAGCGTTCAGCACAAGTACATACAGAATATCTATCTAGCTACCTACAGGCCTTCAAGCCAAAATAGGTTAAGCCTCTGAAGGCATCAGCAATGAGGTTTTATTGCACCCCCTAGTGTCTACGGACAGGCTTCTGTAGGCTTAGAACTGATCATCTTGTAATCATTCTTGTCTTCATTTTCCAGCAGCCACAGCCCAACTCCGGACATTATAATAAAAGATGAGAAGAGAAAAGGCTTTTTTACCATATAAGTTTTTTCATTTTTCACTTTTTTCTTTAGAGTGCATTAATTCAGAGTGCATTAAAATAGCATTTAGTACTTTCACTGCAAGGTCAAAGCCTTGAGTGACTTCTGAAAACAAGGACTGAGGAGTTACTCCAAAAGACAGTCTCACAATACTGTTAAGCCCAAGTCCAGTAAGGTTTGAAAAATAAGGTTAGGATCTAACATAAATTAGTCATTTACAACTGCAGTAAGAATTGCTGTTTCAGCAGAACATAGCCATGTGGTTTCTTCTTTTTCACATTTAGAAATGGCAGCATATCACTTGGATTTAACAAAAAGAGAATGCAGGAAATCATAGACTCATAGAATGATTTGGGTTGGAAAGGACCTTATGCACCATCTAGGTGCAAACCCCTGCATGGGCAGGGACACCTCCCACTGGATCTGGTTACTCAAAGCCCCATCCAGCCTGGCCTTGAACACTGCCAGGTAAGGGGCATCCACAGCTTCCCTGGGCAACCTGTTCCAGTGTCTCATCACCCTCCCAGCAAAGATTTTCTTCCTAATATCTAACCTAAATCTCCCCTCTTCCAGTTTAAAGTCATTCCCCCTTGTCCTATTACTACAAGCCCTTGTAAAAAGTCCCTCCCCAGCTTTCCTGTAGCCCCTTCAGGTAGTGGAAGGCCACTATAAGGTCTCCCCAGAGCCTTTTCTTCTCTAGGCTGAACAGCCTGTCTTCCTAAGTGAGGTGCTCCAGCCTTCTGATCATCTTCATGGCCTCCTCTGGACTCACTCCAACAGCTCCATATCTTTCTTGTGCTGGGGGCTTCAGAACCGCACACAGTACTGGAAATGTTACACATCAGAAATTTTTGTGCTATCTCTGTTTGCCTTGGACTTGAGAACCTTTTAATCTTTCCCCCTGCTATGAGTATTAAATGCTCCTTTTACTAGTCAGATGATTCAATGTGAAATGGGGCTTTGCTAGCCCTACTTGAGAAGTGAAGTCAGAACATCTGTATCCACATCTCAACTAACAATAAAACAAAAGAACACTTCCATTGCCTTTCACCACCACTCATATATTCAAGGATATTTTCCTAGCACTTAGGAGCAGTAAGGTGTGTGATAAGAAGTTTTGCCAAGAAGAACACCACTGTAAATGTTAGCAGGTATTCCAGATTAATAAACTTAATAACATAATTCCAGTCTTCAGTAAAGAATTATAGAGCTGCTAGAAGAGTAAAGAGTGGTTTTAAGCTCATATTGTCCTTTATTTTAAGCAGCCACTTACCGCATTTTTTTAAAGTAGCAGCAATTGTGTTTTATGTTCATGTTACACATATTCAGTGCAACATGGACTCTGACACTCTAGAAAGCTGTTGCACCTACTGCCGATTTACAGAGTCACAGCATTTTTGGAGTTGGAAGGGACCTTAACGATCATCGAGTTCCAACTCCCCTGCATGGGCAGGAACACCTCCCACTAGAACACGCTGCTCAGAGCCCCATCCAACCTGCCTTTCAACACCTCCAGGGATGGAGCCCCCACAGCATCTCTGGGCAGTTTGTTCCAGTGTCTCACCACCCTTACACTGAAGAATTTCTGCCTGATCTCTAACCTAAACCTCTCTTCTTTCCGCTTAAAACCATTACCCCTCATCCTCTCACTGCAAGCCCCTGCAAAAAGACCCTCCCCAGCTTTCCTGTAGGCCCCCTTCAGGTACTGGAAGGCCACTGTGAGGTGCCCCTGGAGCCTTCTCTTCTTCAGGCTGAACAACCCCAACTCCCTCAGTTGAGAGGGGCTCCAGCCCTCGGATCACTTTCATGGCCCTTCTCTGGACACAATACTCCAGGTGGGGTCTCACGAGACAGAGTAGAGGGGAAGAATCACCTCCCTTGACCTGCTAGCCATGCTTCTTTTGATGCAGCCCAGGGCATGATTGCCTTTCCGGGATGCAAGCACATATTGCTGGCTCATGTTGAGCCTCTCATCAACCAATACCCCCAAATCCTTTTCCCTAGAGCTGCCCTCAAACCATTCTTAACCCAGCCCTTATTTGTACTTGGCATTGCCCTGACCTACATTTCTCCTATCTAATACCAAACTACTAAACTTCCTGGAAAAGATAAATGAGAGACTACACCTCATCCAGGCAGACATGACAAAGAATTTAGGAAGTGTTCAAGGCAAGACTTGAGGGTTTTAAAATAAGATCTTCTGAGGGTTACCAACAAAATGAGCTACAGTATTTTATCTTCCCTAGAGCTGAGGAACAGTCAGAAGCTAAAAGAGTAGTCTAACTTGCAAAGAAGACAGAGGAGACTATCACATACACAAGCTCCTTTTAGTCCTCCCCGGCTATACACCTGTGGCCTTTGATCAGTGACAGACTCTTGAAGCCAGTTGCTTGGTCTGAACTGGTAGAGTTAATCCTGTGTCTTGATTTTTAGCTATGTAGGCAAAAACCTGACTGTCTCACCTTTTAGAAGACTGAAGTAACTTAGCTTTGTGCTTACTACCCATACCAACAAATGCAGCTCCATGGAAGAGGTAGAACTGTTAAAACCATTTCAGAAAAGAGCTGATCTCATCATGGTTATATTTTAACTGCAGAGGAGGGTACTGGTTCATTAACAGTATTTCTGGGATAAAAATAGCACCACAGCTTGCCAGCACATGCTCCAAAGACATTAATCACCTACAGAATCCCAGCTTAATCAGCAGCATGACCTTGGTCAACACAGCCAATGCAACCACCTTGCCATATTTCAGGGGCAGGGTGGTGGCACCTGTGCTTTCTTTTTTAAGTACAACATGGGGGGGGAAGATAAACTGACCAAGTATATTCAGAGTATCCTATTTTAAAACTCTAGTCTTTAATCACAATCTGGATCTCTAAAGCATGATCTTGCATTAAGTTTTGTGTTACTGTTCTCAGCCTTTCCACATCTCTATTCTTTATATATGGAATTAAATTACTTGGAATATTTTAATAGAGTTTTCACATTACTGAAGCCAGAAAATAAGGGCTTGGGTATGAGCAAGGGCTTCTAGAAAACTGTTCTGGTCTCTATCAACATTAATTGAACAGAACTCAGCCACAAGAAGTATTTCAATCACGAAACACAGAACCTGCCTTCTTGTTAGCAGCAGGACTCCCTAGTTAACTAAGACCATTCAGATATTAAAAAAAGGATAGAAATAGAATACCACTGGGAGACAATAAAGCAGATCATCATGTTCAGAAAAGCAAAGAAGTCCTCACTCATAATATCTAATATTTCAGAAATGTTTTAAAAAGCAAGGTTTCTGGTCATTCTGTGAAACTATGAAATTATAAGACAGTAAAAGAAGTTGGCTACCTCCTATTTTGCCAAATTGTTATAAGAAAGCATTAACAACTGATAGTTAGAGGACAGACATTTATCCTTGCCAGGATAACTGCCTATGACATGACATACTGTTAAAACAAAGATACAAGGCCAGAAGGCAATGCCTGAAATACTAAGAGACAAAGAGATGAAAGCTACCCTATATACTTCATACTTCTTTTCCATAATACTTGAGGATAATACATTAGGCCATTGAGCAATACACAAATAATTTTTGTATACATGAGAACTGACAAAAGTGCCCTTACCTCACCAGGGCTTTTTATTTTTTTTTTGTTTCTGCAACATTTCAACTGTGTACTAAATAAATGAATCATACATATCTTTGACTTCTTGAAAATTTGAACTCCAAGTACATCACCATTTTAAACACTAGGTAAAAGAAGTACAAACAGACATGCTTTTCATCTGAAAAAAAAAAAAAAAAAACCCAAACAGAATAACATTATTTTTAGAGTCACAGTCTAACCTGATGAGCCAGGCTTAATTCGTTATCTGTTTAGTGAGTGATGAGCTAACAAGGTTGTTATACTTTGCACAAAAAAAATGACATGCTAGGAACCCTTCGTGCTAACAACTAAAGGAGAACTTGGAAAGTACTTCACATATGGTGTGAATGAACTGGAAACCAGACTGTTTTCTTGATACACGTTTTCTTCAGGTTGAAAAGTTTCAAAATATGCAGAGCAAGCAATAAAATGTACATTTTACATATCATATTCATTTTCCTTATCTTACATGCATGCGAAACAAACTGTTAAGATTTATACTGGAAGTGGCAGTTTGTTTTTGTATGCATTTACAGAAGTTTTGCCAGCAAATTTCCTGTATTTTCTTTTTGTTAGAGCCTCCCATTACAAGCACTACTAGTGAAGAGTTAGGGAAGAGAGAACAGAATTTTACATTCTTGAAGCACACACTTAACCTTGGATTTGCACTTTGAACTGTGTTTCATGAGAACAGAGATTGCTTATACTTTTAACTAAGAAGCAAGCATTGCTTACCTCCACAGGCATATAAAATTCAGTGGATGCTAAATATGATTCCCATTATCTAGAAAGTTTTGAATACAGAATTCTCTCAACACAAGAACAGTAAGAAATTACAATTACTAGTATGCCAAGAAAGTAAGAGATGAGGTTTAAAAGTTAGATTAAGCAGGGCAAAACATATGAATTTGGGAGATGGAAGGAAAAAAAGGTGTTTCCTTTGAAATGTAAGAGTGAGACTCCTTATCTACCCACTTCTCTGAATGCTTACTTCCCACTATCTAGCTATTATTACACAGGTTGAGACTGGAAAAAATAACTTAGGGTGAGGGAGAAATTGAGAAAGTAGGGAGGTGGACTGCTAGTACCAGTTTGGACTAAAAGAACACATTCAGTAGCACCAATAGGCCAGCATTAGGCTTTGTGAGTAAGGCAGGGATTCAGACTGAAAATACTTAGAACAAATGCAGGAGAAGATGATCAGCTAAGCTAATTGTTGCTGTTACCATCATTCACCAGGAGATGACAATGTATAGTTCAATGAAGAGATTTAAGACAAAATCATCACAAGAAGACAAGGAATGGTAAAAAGCTGATGAAGTAAATTGACAGTTGCAGCCAGCTTGAAACACTGGGATATTACAAACACTTTACTGATGACCTGGACGAGGGAATCGAGTCCACCCTCTCTACGTTCACAGATGACACTAAGCTTGGGGGGACTGTCAATCTGCTAGAGGGTAGGAAGAAGCTGCAGAGGGACCTGGACAGGCTGGGTTGATGGGCCCAGGCCAATAGCATGAAATTCAACAAGACCAAGTGCTGGGTCCTGCACTTTGGCCACAACAACCCCAGGCAGCTCTACAGGCTGGAGGAAGAGCGCTGGAGAGCTGCCCAGAAGAGAGGGACCTGGGAGTACTGGGTGACAGCAGGTTGAACATGAGCCAGCAGCGTGCCAAGAAGGCAAATGGCACCCCGGCTTGTATCAGGAATAGTGTGGCCAGTAGGAATAGGGATGCAATTCTCCCCCTGTACTCAGCACTGGTGAAGCCTCATCTCAAGTTCTGTGTGCAGTTCTGGGCCCCTCACTTCAAGAAGGATATTGAGGTGCTGGAGTAGGTCCAGAGGAGAGCAAGGAGGCTGGTGAAAGGACTAGAGGGAAAGTCTTATGAGGAGAGAATGAGGGAGCTGGGGTTATTTAGTCTGGAGAAGAGGAGACTCAGGGGGGAACCTTATCACTCTCTTCAACTACCTAAAGAGAGGTTGTAGTCAGGTGGGTGTTGGGCTCTTTTTCCAGGCAACTAGTGACAGGACAAGAGGGCATGGCCTCAAGCTGCCCCAGGGGAGGTTTAGGTTGGATATTAGGAAGTACTTCTTCTCAGGGAGAGTGATTAGACATTGGAATGGACTTTCCAGGGAAGTGGTAGAGGCACCATCCCTGGATGTGTTCAAGAAAAGGCTGGATGTGGCCCTTAGTGCCATGGTCTAGCCAGCATGGTGGTGTTAGGTCATAGGCTGGACTTGATGGTCTTAAAGGTCTTTCCAGCCTTGGTCATTCTGTGATTCTGTGAGCACTGCTGTCAGCTTGCCTCAGAACTTGAGATCAGTGGCAGCAATTAAAGGTTAAGGCTACTGCTTGGGTTTATATGAGGAGCCCAGAGAAAGGACAGTTCTACTCTGAATTATGGGCTGTGCTTAAGGAAGCCTGTTGTCAGTTCCAGTTGTAAAACAAGTGAGGGATAAGACCAAAGCAATTCAGAAGGTGTTGCCATGTAGTGAGTACCTCTGCAAGCACAGCACACGAAGCCCAACTTAAATGTAGTATGGCAGGTTGTTGTGAAATTAGAGCTAAGGAGAAGGCCCATATGGGGATTTAAGCCTGGGAGTCAGTTCAGTGCTAAAAGCTGAAGAAAAAGAGGGTTAAGAAAAACTAGCAGAGTAGCAGCGAGACTAGCACAGACATGGGAACAAAAATATCCCCAAGCAAAAACCAAAAAAAACCTACACTGGTCTAAAGCTGCAAACGTGGACTTCACCTTGCCCTTTAGTGAGGACAAGTTCTTGTGCAAGTCCAGTGATATTTAATTAATTCAACTTTAGCCCCCGGATCCTGTTATGATCTGCCAGGAAGGTATTCTCCCTGCAGGACCCAAGAAGGCTCCTGCCTGGGCTACACCTACCAGCATGCCACACACCACCCACTGCAGTGATCACTGGCATGAGAAGTACCAAAAACTTACCTTCCCTTTAAAATGTGGGAAGGCTAAGGCTATAAATACACTCCATTAAGAGATCTCTACAGCAAAATGCTACCATTTATTATTGAATCGTCACTTCTCAGAATTGAATGCTGCTTTAAAAATACACGGACATGTTTTAACTGTGTTAGTATAGATTTAGCCCCACTTAAAACCACCAAGAGGACAGTTTTAAGCTGTTACATGGTTTCAGCACATCCATCAGCCCTTATGAATGGCTGAATTCAGCTGCCCAATTAAACTTCTTTGCAATTACAGTGAAGTCCCAAATGGATGCTGACATCCTTTAACTCCAGAGCTTTTAGTAAAAAAAACCAGTTAACATTTACAGAGAAAACAACAGATTACATACCAATACAATTTCTAACTTTTGTTAGCTTCTTTTTTCCCCAAATTGTCTGTTTGGATAGAACTGAAGAATCTGCAATCTTAGCGATGATACCAACTTTTGCCTTATCAGTACAGCAAAAAAGATATGATGTCAAGCAATTGATTTTTTCCTTAAAATAAAAAAATTTAAAAATCTAGCTTTATAATTAAACACCACTAAGATGCTATATGCTATGTCAGCATAATATATGCTAATATATGAAGGGCTAACCCATTCTTCATATTCACTTCAATGTAAAATACAGAAAAAGTACCTTAGGAAATATTTTACGCTAGACCAAGGGATAAGGCTAAGACTTTACTAAATGAAAAAGCACATAGTTTTTCCACTAAAAGGTTTTAAATTTACTTCTATGATTTGCAAATGGATGTAAGCTTATGCAGAATTTCTGAGACAGTCTAAAAATTCATCAAGAGATGCACTTTCAGAGCTACTGTGGACTGCACTTAATTCAGTCATGCACATATAGACCTGCAAGCTGATCAGTGCAGTTATCACAACACCAGGCCTATAAGACACAGGCATTTACCAATCTATTGGTATTGACTTTAAGCTATAATACAATCATTACATTATTTATAATAATAATTACAATATCACAAACCTTTCACATATAGAAGTTTTTGTGCCAAAGTTTATAATAATAGTAGACTTACATTAATAAAAGTACATTGCAGAAACCTAGAACGAAACAGAAAATTAAAAAAATTAACGCAGACCTCAGAAAAAATTTTTCATTAGCTGCATCTTTTAAATACACACAAGATTATACCTTTGACTTAGAACACATAAGAAAAATAACACCATGCAAAGAATACGCATATCACTTTCATCATAAAATAGTTTCAAACGTTCAACAACTCAGCCCTGAAAATCCAATGGTAACACACCCCGTGTAGATAAAAATATACTACACAAATATAACATTAAAAATAGATAAGTAAGCTTACTAAAACAATTGAAATTGAAAGATTCTGACCTTCTAGTTATTTATTAAAGCAAGCCTAATGGAATACAAGCTTATTATATCACTTTAGATAGCCACAAGGATTTATTTTTCTGTACTAATCACAGAAGAACTACCTCAATCAAGCTGTTTCCAACATTTTGACACCTCCCTGCATGTCACAGGAATAGATTATCCACGGAAATTTTCATGTGGAAAATAGAGACATAATTATTAGATTATTTAATGATTGTGTATTTGCTACAGTTCCTTCTTATTTCCTATGTGAAATTTAACAAAATAATATCTTCTGAAATAATTTATTATCATTATCCCAAAACTACAGCAAGTAAGTATGCTTGGATGACAACTCAATAATCACTCCCAAAAGCTCCTGTACACTATCATCCGCAGTATTAAGGCCAATCCCTGCCTTATAAGCTTTGACAATGTGTGTAAGTACCTAAAGTATACAATTTAAATACATTTTATTCTGCTGTTTAAATAACCATTTAATATTCAGTCATCCTCAAAAGGCATTAATTGAGTCATATACAGTGTGTTGTCAGTTAATTCACTATTCTAAACAACTGGGTTTGTAACTTACAAGTACATTTAGATAGCTTTGTAACAATCGTAAGTACTTTCAGAACAGAACTTTGCATACGATTACTGACATTTTAAAGGCCTAATTCACCAAAATCTCTTTACAGATGTCAAACTTAATAAGTAGCCGGAAATAATTAATTCACTGTGATATCTGACTGAAGGTAAATTTGCTGCTTTTAGGAAATTTGAAACAAACCTCTATGCTGAACAAATTGCATGGGACAAAGTGAGAAGGCAGTGAGCCCAGAAAGGTATGCTGTCAACTACATAGCTTATTCCTTCTGACCAAGGCAAATGGATATCAATTAAAAATTCTGGGCTACATTGAACATAACATTCAAAGCTATTTTGAAAAAACAATTTTGATTTTTCAGCTACAAGTGCCCACAAAGAGTTGTAATACATATACCCATATTTGCATTTTTTTCTTATAATGTTTATAAGGTGTCTTACATAAATTAGTTTCCTGAAACCAGTATTATTTAGTACAACTTTTTCCACTAAATATACAAGCCATTAAGAAGGCCCCAAAAATCTTTCATAGCTAATTAGTCTTCTAACTTGGAGTTTAACACACTAAACTTCAAATCAGTCTGTGGAGGCCCAAATTTGTGAAAGAGCACACATTTCAAGTGCCATATGCCTTTGCAGGTTCTGTCTTCTTCTTATTTATACCAAAAAGCACAAACACAGTGAATTGAAGGCCAAACCAGAATTAAAGCATCATTAATTTTTTTTTAAATAAATACAACAGAGCAGACCATTTCTTATATACTTCAAATATGGTATTTTAGACCTATCTCATGCTATTACATCCTCTTCTTTGTTTGTTCGTTTTGTTTCTAGATATGCACTGAAGTATAAAAGAATCACTGAAATGGGAAAAAAACCAACCCAACAAAACAAACCGATAGTAATGCAATGTTCACACAGTTATTGTAATAAATTACTTTCTCAGAAACCTAAAAACATTTTGGCAAGTATGCTGCACTGGTGCTGCTAAAACAACAGGTGCTGTGTATCTTTTGCTTACAAATGCATTGTTCAGAATTCTGCAGTTATGGTGGCTTGCCATCTGACAGCACCAAGAGATATCAACTTAGGCTACCTATGTAAATTAGTCTTAGATACATCTGAGCAGCCAGTCAACAGTCCCGAAGGTAGTATTATAATGGTGAAAAAAAGAAAGTCACAGGAACTGGTAAATGCAGAAAATCCTGGATTCTAGTTCAGGGAACATGTGCTATGTAAACTCCAATCAGAGGAACAGGAGTCTAAACTTGCATTCACAGAATCACAGAACTACAGAATCATAGAATGGTTTAGTTAGGAAGGGATGTTAAAGACGACCTTGTTTCAACCCCCCTGCATGGGCAGGGACACCTCTCACTAGACCAGGTTTCTCAAAGCCCCATCCAACCTGGCCCTGACATTCAGAATAAGTGAAAACAAAAATAAACTAAAAAATATAAGAGCAAGGTTAAAGAGACATTAATAAACACACATGCAAAAAAATACTTTAAGGAATATAAAAAAACCTATGTGAAATAAAGCAGGAAGTTACCTTTCAGCAGACACTACTGAAGAGATTTCTGGCACATCTTCGTTGTTTAACACTGAGCTTCCATCAGTGCCCTGTTTCACCTGTGTGTTTATATTTGTCACATCAAAACAAATAGGACAAAATTTAACTACCTGCCTTCATTTAGCCTGTATCAAGGACAAAACTGAAGCAGTTTGCTCTCGCTAAATGGCCCCTTCTCAGCCAAGAAGGAAAATAAGGAAGAAGAGAGACCTGTAGGTTGAAATATAAACAGATTTAATTAAACAGCTAAACTAATACAAACAGCAACATAAAGTATGTAATTTCTTACTCAATGTAAGGGAGCCCTAGGGAATAGGAGAGGGAGCAGCAGGCCAAGTGGGAGAAGTCCCAGGAAACAGAACACTGCATCCTCAGCAAATGCTCTCCCTTTATAATCAGCATGAGGTAAATGGCATGGGATACACCTCTCACTCAGCTTGGATGAGCTGCACTGACTTAAACTCTCACCCGACCTCATGGTCTTCCCCCCAGGGCTGGCCTGTGATCCTGTTCCAGTGAAACCAGGACACGACCAAAATAGCAAGATCCAACATGAAACACATCTCTGCTTTAAGGTTAGCTTACTTACAAATCCAGCAAAGTATTGGGAACTTCAGCATGAGAGAGTGCATTCAGTGTCTCTCTAAGGAAAATCTGCATTTCCATTTGTTATCTGATACATACACATCTGATACAACATACCCTTGACAGACCTTCCCCCCAGACTCTTTTTCCTCCTTTTTTTTTAAATTTTTCTGAAGAATGCACCAGGCCTTTCTGTTGGCAGGGAAAGTAACAACGAAGCAGATGATGATGATGATGATGCCACTGGAAGCTTCCAAATGAAAGACAACTAAACCACGTGTAATTAGTGCTTTGCAAAACAACTCGGTTTGGAATAATGTGTTCATTTCCAAATGACAACCAAACGACGCAGTTAGGTTTCAAAATCACAATCCCATTCCGCGCACACACCACGGCACCTCCAGCGTCACGGGCAGCCACACACGCACACTTCACCTTTCAAACCGCAGACGGCGCGGGCGGGAAGGGACACAGTCCCAGCCCCGCACGGGCAGGGACCCCTCCCACCCGACAGGGTCTCTCCAAGCCTCGTCCATTCGCCCTCGAACAGGAAAACCTGGCCGGGAAACCTGTGCCAGCCCCTCACCGCCCTCACGCTCAAGAACACACTCCGAAAACCTCCTCTGAACCGACCCTCTTCCAGCTTAAAGCTGTTGCCCCGCACCCTATGGCCCCATACCCTTGCAGAAAGCCCCTCTAAACCCACCGGACTGAACATCTAACACGAATATTAAAACAGTGAAGTTAATGAGCCCCGGCCGGTCCCGCCCCCCCCG
>NW_009951918.1:559982-571790 GCF_000747805.2 Chaetura pelagica | reverse complement strand
GGGTCTGTGCCTGTTGGCGGGGATGCCGGTGGTTTTCCTTGTGTGCTGTTTTGAAGGAGACGAACGAACAGGATGACTGTGTAAATACAACCTGCAGTTACTGCTGTCCTGAGAGAATCGGGTTCAGCTTAACAATCGGGGATCAGGTGGTCTGCACTTTATTTTCAGCTGACTAGCTCTGACGCCCTCGTTAGGGGTTCTTGTTATGGTACCTCCTGTATTCCTCTTTCCTTCCCTGTCCTTTGTTGTTTTAAGACACAGGCTGTTTCAGGAAGCATCATTCCGTCTATTTAGGTAAGCTCCATATTGGTTGTGGCAGATGAAGTAGCCCATGATAGATCAGAACCTGACAACGCAAGTGCGGTGTATTTTTGTCGGTCAGAAGCTCTGCAGTCTCTGAGGTGGTGGCCTATTAATCTATTCCAGAAAATGCTTAAGCAGCTATGCAGGAACATTTTAAGGGTTCTTTATTTGTCCCCCTGCTTAAAAGACAGAAGGAAAGCGAATACCTCATCTTTCTAAAAATGTAGTAAGCCACTTGGGTGGGTGGCTGGGTTTTAAGACACAGCATATGGATGCTGTCTAAAAAAAGAACTGCGTTTTGCCATGAAGTTTCGTTTTTAGGTTGTGAGGCATAATGTGATCTAAACGGCCAGTATTTGTGAGTGGAAGTTCTGGTGGTTCTTAGTTTCTCCTCCTTCACCAGAATTGTTTATTGGTAGCAAATTTCAAGCTTGTGTTTTTGAAGAATCTGCTGCTGTTGCCTTTTTCTTCCATAGATGCAATCTGAGAGGTTAAAGTAGGCTGCAAGAATTGTGTGCTCAGAGACTGATGCACTTTGTCCTGCTCTGAGTGAAGAAGCAAAAGCTACTTCCTGGCTTACCCACCAAAGGAGAAAAAGTGGGAATTCTGACTGCTAGATTTCTGAACTGCAGTACTTGAAATGGAGCTTTGCACAGCCATTGTAGACTGCAGCCCTTTGCTGCAATACCTCTCTGCCCTTAGAGCACCAGGCTGCAGGCATGCTGGCCAGATGTTCTCGTATATTTTGGAGACATCTCGTGTTCTTGCTGGTGACCAGGACAGTTGTAACAACTGCAGTCCCTAACAGATGTTAATCCTCTTGAATTGAGTGGCCCATTCATCTCACAGATCCAGGTTTGGATTCTTTTGTGGGACATCCTCCTGGCTCCACTCAAAATAAGGGGTCTGCATATGCATGATGCTCCTATTCACATCTCATACTGTTATCCCCTACTCACTGTCCCTGGTCTTTGACTATTTGCTTCCCCTCTTTGCATCTGTCAGAATGGAAGTTTTGTACTGGCAGGTTCACGGTTTTGTCAGTTTTTAAAGATGGTGTTGTCACTGGTCAACAGTGAAAGTAATATAAAAATACAGTTTTAAACTCAACAGAATGTTGGGTTGTTGATTTTCTTTTTTGTTTAAAAATAAATTTTCAGCAAGACTGCATGTTTTTAAGCCAAGCTTACTTCTAACTAAATGTGTAACACACAAAATTTGTTGCTTCATCTCTCTGGTAACTCAGTTTTCTTCTCTTGAATAACTACATCAGCATACTAGTTTTCAATTTGGTAAGGTTATGAAATTTACTGGAAGATATTTTTACCTATTGTTACAGGCATAGATGCTGATAAGTTCATATATGTGAGCTACCCCACTGGAACTGAATGGATCACCAGCAGTGAGCACATTAGTGTGCACTTTCTTTTTTAACTTTGCAGTTCTTTTGCACGTGAAGTCAAACAGAAACAACAGACTTCTGTATCAAAAGAGTACCTTAATTTGATGCATGTAGTTGAAAAAAATCACTCTTTGATGATAGCCCAGTATTTGAGTGCAAAATCTGAGGTTACTACTTATGACTTGTTAAGAATCATTTATGTTACTGTAGCTCTGGTGATTTTTTCGGTCTTAATAACATTCTTAAAGTAATAAAAATACCACACTTCATTTTGTTAGATTTGAAACTCTTGAGTCAAGGTTTCTTCTGGTGTGATTGCAAATTTCTCAGCAGGGGATTCAGAAAGAAACATCCTTCCTTAAGTCTTTACTGTAACTGATTATGAAATTTGTCTTGCCAACATTCTTTGCTTTAGATAGTTTCTTCTCTTTGTGCAGCAATGATACTTCTAAATATACCAATAGTAAGTAAAAATAATTTACTTGTAACACTTAGCAAGACCAGTCATTAGTGCAGAACTTTGTTACTGCAGCAGAAGTTTCCAGGGAAGTGGAGATTAATGAGAGCAAAGAAATGGAAACTCCTGGAGAGTGAAAGTGTCATGGCTTCTTTAGAAGCGAATATTGGCTAGAAATACTTCGGATTTCAGTAGTACCTTACTCTTCTTTCATTCATTAAAGATTTTGGTTGTACCACTAAGATAATGACTAATCATAACATGCAAATTAATTGATTAGTTTAAATTCTAAAGGGGAATCAAGTGTATATACTGCACTGCAGAATAAGAAAACAAAAAGTTCAACTCTTGGATTCCCTGAGTTTGAAATGTTTTCAGTTCAGTAGCCAGGTAGTCACTTCATGAGACTTATTTTAATGTAAAAATATGCACCATTCCAGTATTCGTGCTCTGGATTGTCTTCCAGTATTAATAACTTTCTATAGTTGCAGAAACATTCAGCTGCTTAGGTCCAGTTTTTACAGTCATTAGAAATCTAGTTGCATCATATCCACTGATTGTCCCTCACTCAGATCTCTCAGCCATGATTTATTATCCTCTCTCTAATTCTGTGGGGAGAGGTTGGGTTATTTTTAAGATGATCTTCCAGAAGAAATCCAGAGAAATACCTTCACATGGGGTGCCTAAAGCTGAAGACCCATCATGGTAGCATCACAATAAATGTCTCCTTCCCTAGAAGTACTGTGGTATTGTGGTTTTGTGAAAGAGGGAAATTTTTTGTATCATCATGGTTTTAAAAATTGGAAGTGAGTTGACTAGAGTTTTTCTGGGGAGAGCCATTGAATAGCTGAGTCAACAGACTTGGGCTCTTGAAGCAGGTCCTGCAACAGATTGTCAGTATTATACTGCCATGGCTGAGGTTTACACTGTGGACCAGGTCTCCTGGGTCTCATCTTGCATGTCTTCTCCAGTCTCAGCTCAGGTTGAAGCAGCACTGTAACGGCTGCAGACTTCATGACAACACGGCTAAAATCTTCTGCTAAATTCTGGCTGTTTCCTCGTTGTGTTTTACCAATGTGAACTAGAATAGTAAATACAGAGATAATTAATGCATCTTTTCAAATGTGACTGTAGTGCTTGCTTTGACAAAAGTAAGTATAAAAACACCAGTTATCTCCTAAAATTCAGGAGGCAGTGTCAGAAAACTGGGAAATCTAGGGAGATAAATCTTAGTTTCATAAGAAATGGTGCTTCTAATAGTACAAAATACCAACAAACAGCAGCTCTGAATTGATGTTTCCTTTAATATTGTGAGCAGCTTGCACGTGTCACTTGATCTAAATGTAGGCATCCTCCATCCTGCAATGAGTTTAGGCAATCCAGTCACATGAACAGGTACGTCTTCTGTCACAGTGAGCGTAAGATGACCCTTCAGTTACTTCATTTTACAAGCACTGTTTCAGTGGTCCCTGCATGAGAGTCCTGAACTAGAAGTTTTCTTCAGGTATGCAATTGAACAGAGGTTGCAGAAGTTCTTAAGCAGTGGCTCCTGGGCTGAAAGACCTGCCCTGTTGCTTGCTCCTTTTGCAGATCTGAGGAGCTTCCAGAGCAGCCTTCAGGAGTAGAAATAGATTGTGGTTTAAATGAAGAGTTCTGGCTGTGAGATAAGCACCCCACCCTTCTGGCATTTTGCGTAAGTTCTGTTGCTTCTCAGGAACTGAATGCAACATTCTGAACCAACAGATCATCAGAAACGATACCAGGGTTTTGGGAGACAACATTTCTACCAGATGACAAGCCCTGGTTTCATCTTAGCAAAAAAACCTGAATTATTACAACATAAAACATGTTTTGTGTTGCTTTGGTGATCTTGGTGAATTTCATGATGTCTAGTCCTCTGGCGATTTTGGTTAGTTGAGTGTCTTCTGGAGTTGAGGTGTTTCAGGCTGACTTGCCAGCACTGTGCAAGCCCTACCTCTCTGCTATTTTGGCATGGTTAAAGCAGCATTTTGAAACTTAGCTCACCTTAGTCAGATTTCTTGTTTTTGTTAAGAAGTGAAGGTGTGGGTGGTTGTATTTGATTTTTTTTTTTTCCTCTCCTTGCTGTTTACCTTTGGTGTACTGTTTATAAAAAAACAGCTGGTAATTTTTTTTTTGCTAATTCACAGAGTTAATTAACAATGCTGTGGGTGACTGGAACTTCATTGCAGATGGGGATTTGTACGTCCCTGTATGCAAGGCCAGATAAAGTTTGCCGAAAGACTGGGTTTAACACTCATAAAAGAAAAAAAGCAGCAGTAAGTACAAGCTTCAGACTGTGAAGTACTATGTTAAAAGAAGCAAGCTGGTATGTCTTTTTAGGTCTAATCTCACAAGCTTCCTGAAGAGCTTAACTTGTATTGAGTGAAGCAGTGGAGATGAGGGTCTTGCTTTGCTACGTATTGTTTGCAATTGGAAGAGTAGGAAAATACTGGTTTTCTTCTCTCTGTTCTCAGATGACCAGGGATGGATAAGGGACCTGAGTGTGTCTTTGGAGACAAAGCCAAGTAATTTTCACGTATCTTACCTCAAGCTACTCTTTATGACTTGTGATGTATGGGAAATTACATCTGTTTTCTGAATAAGCAATTATATTCTTGAACAAGCACACAGGGTTGCTTTTAATTAATCCAGTGAGGAAACAGAGCTAAATGACTACACTCAGATTGTCCAGGAACAAAATTAGTTTAAGATAACTGAGTTGAGGTTGTGGAGTTGATACTTGGAATGTATCTGTAGAACTTCTGTTGGGAAAATTTAAGATGGAGAATTTGCTTTTTACCTGTGATCACAAGAGATATTTTTTTTTTCCTGCCTGAGATCTGAGAGTCTCTTTCATTAGCAACAAAATTTTCCACTAAATTTGAGTTGGTGGAGAAATCAGGCATGATAGAAAGTATAAAATAGTGTTACTTTCTGTCCAAATGAGTGTGAATGCTTGACCAACTGTTTGTTTTTAAGAAGCTGCTAAAGCTGCTTCTTCTAGCGTTCCTTTTGGGGTTTTCTTTGCTATCTTTTGTTTCAGAGCACCTTGTCACACTGCTGCAGGGAAAATGTAATTAAACTTTTCTTTGTATCTCAAGATGGGAAGGGCCAGAATCACTGTAAGAAATTTTCCTGGCGAAAACTTAAGGGGTTTTAAATTCATTTTGGCTCATCTAAGCATGACTGTTACTTACAGCATCTCCAGCAAGTCTTAAAATATTTCCGGTTTTCTGTTGCTTAGCACAAGGGAATTTTTGTAGTGGCTCTTAACTCAAAACCACAACTGGCTTTTACATTGTGTCTGAATAAAATTGACAGAGGAAAAATACATTTACTTTTTTCTAAACTTAAATCTTTATTCATGCCTTAGAACATGTTTAAATAATTTCTTTGCCAAATTAATATACTGCATGAGTTTTGCAGAGGATGGCTTTCTGAAAGCGCATTTTGTCTTACCCACCATCTGTCGAGAAAGTGAGTTGAGGATAATAAGCATGGATTTTGCTAAGAACAGGGGAAAAGATGGTGGACAGACTGGGTGGGAAGCATTGCCAGCCTGTTCTATTGGGAAAAATAGTTGTCATCTACTGGAAATAAGGTTAATAATATTTCTTTCTGTTTTTTAAGAGATGAAATTGGATTAATACCTTGCCCTGAAGCCAGGTATAACCGGAGCCCTATCGTCCTGGTAGAAAACAAGCTTGGTGTGGAGAGCTGGTGTGTCAAGTTTCTATTGCCATATGTCCACAATAAACTTCTCCTCTACAGACAAAGAAAGCAATGGCTGAACAAAGATGGTAAGTTACCCATTTGGAGAACACTATCTTATGAGATTCTTAAAGCGCTTTTTAAATTTATCTTAGAATCATTTAGGTTGGAAAAGACCCTTGAATCCAACCATAAACCTGACACTGCAAGTCCACTGCTAAACTATATCCCTAAACACCACATGTACATATCTGTGTGTCCAGAAGAGTAAGAAATCAAGTAAGAGAGCCAGGAGACCTGCATGGTTGAGCAGGAAACTTCTGAATAAACTTAAGTGGAAGAAAGAATTTTATAAATCATAGAAGAAGGGGTTGATCACTTGCGAAGAATACAAGAATGTGGTCAGAGAGTGTAGGGAGAAAACAAGGAAAGCTAAGGCCTCCTTAGAATTAAAACTGGCAAGGAAAGTCAAGGACAACCAAGAAAGGCTTCTTCAAGTACAGTGGAGGTAAAAGGAAGACCAGAGGAAATGTGGGCCCACTGCTGGATGAAGTGGGTGCCCTGGTGATGGAGGACACAGAGAAGGCAGAGTTACTTAATGCCTTCCTTGCCTCAGTCTTTAAGGCCAACCCTCAGGATTCCCAAACCTTCCAGACCATAGAAGTCAGGAGTGAGGAACACTTCACCTTGATTGAAAAAGACTGGGTTAAAGGACAGTTAAGGAAACTGGACATCTACAGATCCATGTGATCAATGGTGCAGAGTCCAGTTGAAGACTTGTGACTAGTGGTGTTCCCCAGGGGTCATTACTGGGCCCAGTCTTATTCAACATCTTCATCAATTACCTGGGTGAGGGGACAGAGTGTATCCTCTTCAGGATTGCTGATGACATGAAGGTGGGAAGATTGGCTGATGCACATGAAGACTGTGCAGCCATCCAAAAAGATCTAGACTGACTGGAGAGCTGGGCAAAGAGGAACCTAATGAGGTTCAACAAGAATAAGTGCAGAGTCCTGCACCTGAAGAGAAAAAACACCATGCACCAATATAGATTAGGGGTTGACCTGCTATAAGGGAGCCCCATGGAGAAGGACCTTCAGGTCCTGGTGGGCAACACGTTATCCATGGGACAGCAATGTGTCCTTGTGGCCAAGAGAGCCAGTAATATCTTGGGATGTATTTAGAACAGTGTGGCCAGCAGGTCAAGAGAGGTTCTCTTCCTCCTCTACGCTGCCCTTCTAAGACCACATCTGGAGTAGCATTTCCAGTTCTGGGCTCCCTGGTTCAAGAGGGATAAGGATGTACTGGAAAGAGTCCAGCGGAGAGCTATGAGGATGATTAAGTGACTGGAATATCTGTCATACGAGGAAAGGCTAAGAGACCTAGGGCTGTCTAGTCTTGAGAAGAGAAAACTTAGAGGTGACCTTATTAAGGTCTACAAATACCTGAAGGGTGCATGTCAGGAATGGGCCAGTCTCTTTTCAGTGGTGCCCTGTGATAGAATGAGGGGAAATGGCACCAAGCTACAACACAGGAAGTTCCGCCTCAACATGAGAAAAAACTTCGGGAACAGGCTGCCCAGAGAGGTTGTGGAGTCTCCTTCTCTGGAGAATTTCAAGACCTGTCTGGATACATTCCTGTGTGATCTGTCCTAGGTGTTCCTTCTGCAGCAGGGGGATAGACTTGAAGATCTTCAGTGGTGCCTTCCACCCTATGATTCTATGACTAATTTTTTTTTATGTTTGCATGAATCTAACCTAATCCACAATGCTCTGTTCACGGTGCTTTACAATTACTGCCTTGAACTATCTTCACTTCGTGGAACATGGCCAACAGCCACCATCCACTAGGCTGTGTTGATTGCAGCTATAGCAAAGGCACTCTCCCTGATTGCTTGATGAACTGGTGAGTTAAATAATCATGTTTTAAATAGTGGGCTGCTAACAGACAGCTGAGGCAGACTCTAGCATATGGTCATCATTGTGTAGCTAACATGCAAAACCAGCAAACCAGATGTGTTTTGAGAGTATTCTCTGTAGATCAGTAAAAGAGGTCTGGTTAACAACATCTGTTTCTTGGTAGAAGTGCCATTTGCCTTTATCTTCTTTAATTTTTTATTGCTGTAGTCTGTTTAAGTGGATGGAGCTAGCTGTGCACTTATCCTCATTAAAGCATAGGGACAGTCAGATGGTGTTAATCGAGTCTATAAATGTGCTCTTGAACTTCTTTTGCATTCAGGAGCAATATTGAGGAAGAAAGTTGAGGTCTTTAGTGAATCCTGGCAAGAGAGCATGCTTAGGGCGATGAATGTTGCATTCTTTTATTTGCCTGAAGGCAGGGTCTTGAGTTATTACAAACACATGTACATATAACACAACCATTTTGACAAGAGTAGCATTAAGTGGTAGAGGCAGAGAAGGTTCGTGATGAGAGCATGAATGTGCTTGCCTTCTAGTGGGTGGGGAGAGGCCACACAGAGGAACTTTAGCCCTTTGCAAATTAGGTAATGATAAAGAGGAACCTATTCCACTGGCAACATACAGTCTTCTAGTCTTTGCTGTGTGTTACAGTAGCAAAGCACTGGCTTGATACTTGCAGTTAATTCTCCATTCAAAAGAGTAGCTTCAGAAAGTTGAAGTGTGTTTGTGTGGTTTTGGATATGACTAACTCGTTAATTGTCTGCATTTTATTGTTGTCTAACAGGTTTTTTTGTGTGTGTATGTGTCCCTGCCACAGAAGGTTCATGTCACATCATGTGATTATCTAGAAGTTTTTGTGGACTTTGTAAAATTCACCTTGTCCCTTATTTTTTATTTCCACATCATTTATTTTCCAGAATATTCTTTAATATTAAAGACATCTTTAGAAGACTTTTAGTCCTAGGGAGTGTACATTTCTAACATAACTAACTTCCATTTCTTACTTGGTCTCTGTGGTTTATGGTTGGACCTAGGAAGACCTGGGTCTGTTTGATAGCTGCCATCAAGCTACTGCTGATGCGTTCAGTTCTGATGGAAACCAGTGATCATGATCTGATTACAAATTCAACATTTATAATGCAGACAATTATAAAATTCGATTAAAAGAGCTTTAATATAAGGAATGTAAAGAATGTTGACTGTAACACGTAACCAGAAACAAACTTCTGCTGGGAGACTTTTCATTTCAGTCTAAAGTGTTACAGAAGAGTGTCCCCTTAAAAACTGCCATGCAGACAAAAACTTGTTTTAGAGCAAAATACAAACCACTGAGATTTGTGGGAGGCTGGAGAGTACTGATAGCTGTTAGGTAGAGGGCAGCTGGGTGCTCATATGCTGGCACCCTTCTCCATTCACACAGTTCAAGGCACATTGTGGCATGTGCCAATTTTGCCAGGATGGTGTGGTGCACCTGCTGCTTGAAGAGTTTCTCTGCTTCTCTCCTTCCCTTCCTTCCATTTTGAATGCAGATCATGATGGTAAATACTGAAGTAGTATGAAGTTAGGTTACTACCTATTTGTAGAGACTGTTGGTAAACACTGAAGTGGTATGAAGTTAAGTTACTACCTTAGGGACTGGTTTAGTTTTTATCTTTAGAAAACCAAGCTCTACTCTCCTTAGTGTTTTCAGTTACCAAAGTGAGTTAAATATGTGTAAGAACAGATGATCTACAGCATCGTCATGTCTGCTGAGATTGTGTCACTACTGTAGAACACAATCAGGACCTTCATGATAGTAACTTGTATGTGAAGCAAGATACAGTTTATGGAGTTTACATGTTTTACCAGAATTGAATTTCACATCTGAATGGACATTTTAGAAGAAATTGTACTTCACTGGTGGAGGGAATGAAAGTAGAAGTCTTTTCCCCCGTGGACTTACGGAATTACCTCTAATGTGGCATAAGTAGGCATACTCTTATCAAGAGTTAATGTTTTCTGTATATTTGAAATACCCTCAAGGATTTTTTTCCAAATTCCTTTTTGCAGACAGAAGTGCATGCTTGTAGTTTGTCAAGGTAGTTGTTTTCTTCTGAGTGTAGCAGAGGGATAGATTTATTACTGCTGCAAAACTCAGTTGCATATTCTATTGATGCTTGTAATAAACAATGACTGCAAATGCAGGCTTGTTACCTTTTTTGTGTTGTTTGAATTACTGTAAGCCATTTTAAATAGAACAGAGAAGAAGAACAGGGTGCTGATCCATCTGCTCTCAGATGTGATGTCTGATATTTTTCTGGCAGGATCCTGGAAGAAGGAGGTCAAGTCATTGATAGCTTATCGTGACAGATGTTTCATTTAATTATGGTTTCTCTTGGATACTTTGAATCCAGATTCTTGACTACTCCTCTTCTTGCTGTTGTTCCAGTTTAGAAATCATAATTCTACAATGTTTTTTTGCTTTCTCTGATATTTTTTTTTAATCTTTGCATGTATATTATTTATATTAGTGCAAGACGGCTTTCTCAAATTGCTAAAAGATACTTTTTTAATGCAAAGTATTGTTGTGCAAACTCCCTGAGTATCCTTCCCATAAATCTGTGCTTCCACTTTTAAAACGCTCTTCTGAAAAGTACATCCTAATGTGATACACTTAAGAATAAATAAAAATCTGGATACAACCGTATTTAAAAAGAAAATTAGTTAAAAACATACTGTCATATTTGTCCTTTTGCAGCTGGGCAGACTTTCATATTTGGAAGGATACATACGTTGTGAGCTCCTGTAATGGTATAGTTTGCTTAAAACATATCCAGCAGAAAATACGATTAAATTGGAAATAAAATATATTGGGTTTTGTTACTGACACAAAGAGAACTAACTGGCAACTACTATTAATTGTGTGCCAGATCTGTCATAAGACCCTCTATTGAAAAATGTCTTAGAGGTTACTAAACTCGTGTCATGTGACATCTCTAGCTAGCTCAGAATCCATGCTTCACGAAATCTGTATGTGTTACTTGTGGCACAGAGAATCAGATAACATCGACATAAAGAACTGGATTTGAGATTTTCCTTTTCTTGGCTTCTTTCCTTTGATTATGTTCAGGGTACATTGAACCTCTGTACTGGGAAAATGGACAAAATGGTAGACAGGCTTCTTGTTGAAGTTGGGCTCGATTTGGTGCAGTTTCAGACAAACATTACCAGAATAGACTTAGTAGGATAAACAAACTGTATTGTTCTCAGTGGAGTCTTGTAGACCATAAAAACCATTTCTAATTCAAAACCTCTGGTAAGCTTTTGTTTAATGTGTATTGTAAACTGTAGCATATACAGTGGTAGTACCTAAAAATTACTAAAACCAGTATTATATTTGGAAAATCTGACACTCAAAAGTTTGAGGTTTTTTTTAACTTAATTCAGAATTGTCTCTAATCCTGTTCTTTGTTGCAGCATTTTGCTATGTCTCCTTTTCTTATCGTGTGCTGCAGTTTCATTTACCTTTCCTTCCTATAGCAAGCAAGTTTTCCTCCTGTAGCAAATGAAAAAGTCCTGCAGACATGTCCTTTGTTGCACAGTCATGTTGCATTGATATTTCCCATGATTGAGCATTGGACCCTTCAGATGTAGCCGACTGAGCTCTTGGCAAAGTAACAGGCAGCTGAAAATAAAGTTCACCATGGGAAGCATCACTCAACCTTGATTTGGTGTACTGAACTCCTCTTAATAGGTTTCAAAAATTATACTGAGCTAGCAATTTGCTGACAGTCTAGATTAAATATAACTTAAAGCAAATTTAAAATGTGTGACTGTCTTGTTCAGGGGAGAAGCTGGTGTTAAAGTGTTTGTGTTTGGTGGATTTATCTTTTTTGCTTGTTTCTGTAAATAATCACCAGTTGGAGAGAAAGTTGGCTGGATGGGGTAAAAATGCAATTCACTGAATAAAGGATTTTAGCCTTGCTTTTTGTGAGCAACAAAGCTTGTAATTCCTG
>NW_009951918.1:557643-559872 GCF_000747805.2 Chaetura pelagica | reverse complement strand
CTTGAAGGAACTCAGTTACCACATAGTAGGTACTTTGAGTTTGATGTAAAGATTTATGTTAACTTGGAAGAGTTATTATTAGCCCTTGGCCTATTGCATTTTGAAAGGCAATTTGTGTGGGTTGTTTATGACACAAGATAATAATAGCAGAATAGTCAGAGCCTTTAATCATGAATATTCATGCTATGTAAAATTGAGATATTTAAAAAATACATAGTAACTACGAATATTTCGAGAAGGTGAAACTGAAAATCGACATGAAACAATGGCAGCTAACAGTTTTAAACTGATGTTTTGTTAAATGTTGTCAATGAAGTAGTAGCCAGCAAACGCTTAGTGGATGTATAATTTTACATGTGTGAGTAATCCTGGATATTTCAATTGCGCAATTAATCTATCAGAGATGAAGTAATTGTTAGTTTATTGTTGCAGGGGTTGGGTATGTCAAAGAAAAAGCTTTGCAAATTTAAACAAATTAGGAAGAAGCTTTGCACATGTGAGAAATATTTATTCACTGGCAAAGAAGAGGAGTTTAAAAGGAAATCTTTCATAATGGAAAAAAATTTCTCAAGTAAAACTAATGAAAATAGAAAGTTAAGGTAGGTCCTTGAGGTAATGTTTAAAATATCACCAGAACAGCTTAGTGCAAAACAAACAGAGTACACTGAATAATCTTATTTTTTTTCCCCCTGCATTTAATGATGACATAACATGTTCCTCCTAAATGGGAAAATTATGGGAAACACAAAATTACTTTGTTGGACATCAATGAACAAGCGGTCATACAGTAATAATATGAAGCTTTTCACTTTTTGACCAACTTAAATATTAACTTCTCTCACAGTTTTGCTTCAAAGACATACATGAAGCCATGGCCCCTTTGCATTTTTAATTCATTTACTCCGTTACTGAATTTAATCACTGACTTTATAAACTTTCATTTTACAATCATATTAACTGTATTAACCAGAGATCTAGTTCCATGAGATACACTCCTTTTCCTTTTTTATCCTTAAAAAGCAACAAAGGGCCTTTTTATCTGCCCAAAATCACCTGGAGTACAAACTATTTAGTATGTTAAATGCAGGGTGATGGAAGTGAATGCAGCCAAACTTCATTGGCAGTAAAAGCCTGGGTAACCGTGTTCAGTTTTGAAGCAAGTTCCTTCTTTCTCAATTGCAAAATTAGCATGTAAATGTCAGAATTGTGATTGCAGGAGAGGTTGACTGAACTGGTGTTCAGTAATGCACTGACAGTCCTTAGTAGATCGATGCCCCCACTGTTACCCTGATGGGACTCAAAACTGCTCAAATGGTGCAGTGGAGTACAAAGGGAAGGCCTATGTTACAATGAAATTACTGTTCTGTTCTCTGCAACCATATACCTCAGTCTGTTTTTTTCAACATCATTAGAAATAAGTGCAATACGTATAAATCTCTGCAGTAACTCTGCATTCTGTGCAGTCTTTAAATGCAGGGATGGAAACAAATGTTCTGTTTGTTCTTTTTTTAGTGAATTGTCCTTAAAACCTCAGTCTGAAACGAAGCCGACACTTCAGAATGTATTTTGAAGTGTTTCCTGTGCAGTTAGGTAGCAGTTATTTTGTGATCTTAATTCATGACTATGGTGTTTCATTTTCCTAGCTAGAGGTTTTTGTAGAGTATGTGTATTTCTTGTACCACTATAGTACATGGCAGCCATCTGCAGCTCAGGCGTGTACTGGAATAGTATGGTATATTTTTAATGGTACTACTTTATTTTAAAATTGTTGGATTTTCTTTGAAAAAAATCTCTGTTTATGACATACAGCATGTCTGTAATTTAAATCACAGAATGCTCAAGGATTTTATGCAATGGCCATCCATTGCCGATGGCATACTGTATGTTTGATTGTAGCAGTACAGGGAGAGGTCAGAAATTTCCAGCTCCAAATTTAGATGTGAGTGCTTAGCAAGACAGAAAACCATTATTCTAAGTAATGAAAAGGGAGGACATGGCAGATTTTGCTCCCTCTTAAACTAAGCTAGCATTTATTATGGAATGAAACAGCAGTGTTTTGCAGAGTTAGGCATCTGTGGATGTAGTAGCCTGAGGAGGAGACACTTTGGGGAGGGATGGGATAAAGGAGAGCAGAGAGAACTCTGCTGTATTCGAATCATGACTAATCTTTATGTCTTTGTTCAATCATTTTAGAGCTGATAGATATCACGTGTACCCTGCTGCTGCTGA